>NC_068350.1:14906299-15137714 GCF_014633365.1 Diospyros lotus
AAAACATACATGAAGCTCGATGTCATGATGAGTACATAAATAGTTTTTGTATTGAGACTGAATCCATCTTACTGTGTGGAGGGTCTAGTATGTCCACCCACACTAGCGTGCTATCCAGCATCGCTTTGTGCACCTCTCTTCCCGTGCTCGCCTGAGGATTCCAAATCATTGGCGCCCATGTGTCTTTCCCACCGTGACACTCATGCTCTATAAATTTACAGTAAGCAAAACAGAATAAGTCATAAGAGCAACAAAGAGTAGAAGCCAAGCACCCTTCACTATTCTGTTCACCTCCACGTCCAAAATTCCTTTTCTCGATTGCCTTTTCCCTACCCACCAATTGCTTGCCACGTGGACCGCACTTAATTACTAGGGCTAAGGCTGCATCGGGAGTCGACTCCCAACTATAAGCCAATTGACTGTCATGTAGTTGACTCTCAGTGTTCTAGCACGCTAACAATTAATGTACTACCTTCATTAACACTTAATGGCATATCTGAGACACAATGGGTGCACAATGTCAATATCAAATGCAACATTATATGGTGTGTGACTTTTTAGGTTCATTTTCCGCTAGCAAACAAATAGCACCAAAACCCATTTGGCGCCGGCTAATACTCCTTGACTAGTCACATGAATCTTTCCATATCCTAATGACAATCTGAGAGGTCCTGGGAAGCACCTAGCAACGGTTTAGGAATATAAAGAAGACAATAAAATCTAACTTCAAGTGAGTCTATTACAGTTGATGATTACCATGTGCTATAATCCTTCTATCACTTAACGTCCCCAACTGAGCGAGAGTCATGGAATGATAAACTCACAAACTAAGTAACTATGTGTTAAATCTTATCAGCATGACTAGATGACATGTTAGGAAACGCCTTTCCTGAATAATCAATCTGTCTTGGACAAGGACTGTCCTGTCACACTAACAGTAGACCACATAAGACATTCACCTCATCAAGACGATGAGGGTGACAGATCCTATCCCTGAACACTTGTCTCCATATACTAGTAATATAGAACCAAATATCGTAACTTCCCCACCTCGCAATTAGATGGTTCAATGTAATAAAAAATCCCGCATACCAGTGATGTTTTACATTTGATATAATTTTGATGATGAAAAACAGTTGTATTTTGATGATGAAATAAAGTTATGAGATTTCAATGTTAAAGAATTTTATGATTCAAAATATTCTTTTTCATGTTATCATTTATCGTTTCAGTTTTTTATAAAAGAATAGTCGACTATGTGTTTATGTTCTGTTGACTATGTTTGTGGATAGTCGACTATGTAGTTTAGTGCTGTCGACTATGTCTGAAAATAGTCGACTATGTTGATTTGATATGTCGACTATTTAAGGCTTCTGTCGACTATTTTTTTCATTTGTCGACTATCAAGTAAGGATAGTCGACTATGGCTTTTCATCTGTCGACTATTTTTGTTCATAAAATTTAAAATTTTCTTCACATTTTTGCAATAGTCGACTGTGCATATGTATCTGTCGACTATGGGATTTTTGTTTATAGATAGTCGACTATGCATTTTTGTCTGTCGACTATGTTTTGTTTTATTGTAAAAATAGTCAACTATGCATTTTCTTCTGTCGACTATATCTTTTACAGAAAGCTTCAAACGGCTAGTTTTTCAACTCCAACGTCCACAAACGGCTACATTTCTCTTCAATCTTTTGGGAAGCCTATAAATACAAGTCATGGATGATCAAAAGAAGACTAATGGATAAAAAAGAAATTATTTGAGCTTACATCGATACACATTTGTATTTATATTGACTGTGCTTTAATTTTCTCTCTTCAAGGCTTTGATCTTCACTTGTAATTATTCATTTCAAGCATTGTATCATTTTTGAGAGACATTGTAACTAAAAGATTCATCTCTTAGATTCTCCCAATTGTATACTTCTTATTTTTCCTAGCTTGTGTAGCTAGAAGGCCTACTTGGTTTAAGTAGGAGGTTGTATTTCCTAACTTGTGTAGCTAGAGGGCCTACTTGTGTAAATAGGAGGTTTTAGTGAATTGGTTTAAAATCCTTAGTGGGAGCTAAGGTAGTGGATTAGGCTTTGTTTAAGCCGAACCACTATAAATCCTTTGTCTCATTTATTCTTCTTGCTTTACATTTGTCATTTTATATGTTCTATGTTTTAAATCACTAAAACCTCAATTAGGTCAAAAAGTTTTCAAGTTCTATCAAGATTTTTTAAAATATCCAATTCACCCCCCCTCTTGGTGTGTGCCATAGCACCTCCCGTTCTAACAACCAGTACACAAGATAACTATGTCAGTTCAAGTATAAGGATCAGTTACACTATCGCAACTAGATGACATAATCATTATCCATATGCTTGTGGTCAGTCATCAATGGCACATTCAATGCGTTGTTCTCCAACAACCACTCATTAGTTTATTAGAGACATCCCCATGTCATATGGTATGTGACTCACCACCCCTAACTATTAGTAACTGATACTGATCAAGGTAGTAAACTCTATGCAAATCCATACTCGACTAATCAGAGTCCCCATTTGATTAATCTAAGAACTAGGAATAATTTAAGAAATATTGTCACCAGCGAATCTCATCACATAGTGTTAACACTTTAAGAATAAGACTCTCAAATAAGAGATCTAGGGACTCATTCATATGTCAAATTGGAAAGTTTATGAATAAAGATAAACTTGCCTTTTATAAATATATACAAAGATACATTAAATGTATTTATTACAAGACCACTAGAAGTAATATAAATCTAGGATTAGGGCACACATCACTAACAATCTCCTACTTGCACTAATGCTAATCTACAACAAATCTATAACTAGTGCTTCACCATCGACACGTATCGGATACCCATCTTCTCAAGATGTCGATCCATCTGTGACTGAGTCATAGCTTTGGTGAGTATATACTCTTAGAACCTTTCTATTAAAAATTTCTTGTATTTCCTAGCTTGTGTAGCTAAAGGGCCTACTCTTGTAAGTAGGAGGTTGTATTTTCTAATCTTGGACTAAAAGGCTTACTTGGGTTCAAGTAGGAGGTTATAGTTGATTGGTTTACAAAATCCTCTGCGTACTTTTCTTGTTTGTGTTATTTGGTTTGTTTATCATTAGTAGCATTTCAATATCCTCACTTGCATTGAAATTTTTATTTTCCATCAAAAGGATTTCAAGTTTTAAACAAATTTTTGAATTACCCAATTCACCCCTCTCTTGGGTGTGTGCCATGACATTTGAAACCTATCACTCATTTTTCCCATTTTTGTCCCTCCTTTCTTTTCCTTAGCATTTTAGACACTTAAGCCTTGCCTTTTGTTTTATTTTTACAATCCTTTTGCATAAGAATGCTAATGACTTGAATTTGTTTTTTAACAGAGATGAATCAATTCAAGGCCATTGTGATGGAAAAACTGCCAAGGAAGAAAGACTGGTTGTTGAAGTTAAAAAATGCAAGTAAAAAAGGTGCCAAAAGCAACAACAACAACTATAGCCCAAACTGACCTCGCAAGAAGAGGCTAGCAAGGGTTAAGAGGAAGGTGAGATCCTATTGACAAGAAAAGGAAAAAGAGTATGGGTTAAGGCTGGAGAAGAAGCCGAACCCCCAAGTGAGTCGTTCACCAATGTTCTTGACCTGCCCCCAATCATTCTGCCTCCATTGCTACAGTCTCCCCAAGCCTTTAGCTGGAACTATGAGTCGCAATGACAACCTGACCCTCCTCTACCTAACGCCATTTTTCATGCCAGAATTGAAGATAAAATGGCTACCACAATAACAGAGGAGGAAGCAAGCTCGCGACTTAAGCAAGTAAAGCTAGAAAAATACCGTGCTCAACGTTAAGTTAATTTCCATTACCATAGTCCTTAGCCAATATACGCTTACCAAGGAAAGTGTTGCACTTGGAGCCACAAATGCAACCACTAATCTTCCCAATGCTTTGACCAATTCACAAGGACGTGATTAAACTTCCCCATCTTGAATTGCAAGGTAGAGAAATCAGCATCCGCTTAGGCCAATTCAACACTAACACTATGGTCAAACCAAGAGTTGGGGTGAGGCTAATCTACTCCACGATCCTTTCTCGAGATAAGAGTTTGTGAAGCAAGTTTCAAACAACATCAATATGGAAGAAAGGTACTTTATTGCTCATAACATGTGGATGTTTTCATGAGACCTGTCATCCTTGACAATTAAGGTAAAATATAGAAAATAAATATCTGAATAGCACCTTACCATGACTTTACATGCTGGTGATTACATGCTCAGCATGGTTGCCTCAGGTGGCATATTTATGTTTTCCAGTCGTCACAATTCACAACAATCCCAGCTTCCTAGTTTATAAGTATATATGGGGAGGCTGGCTCTCATCAAGCACAAAGGCATAAGTCACGCTTATGTATGAAAATTTTCGGGTTGCATGAATGTTTATGAAGATGCATATCTTTGAATATCCTTGTGATAAAACATAGCTTTAGGGTTTAGGTTGGTGATCTTTATGCATTGCATGTGAGAATGCCTTAAAAGCCGTGCCATGGCGAGGGTGTGAAGTTACCTCAAATCACAACTTAGCGAGGGCTTTTAAGAAGCTAAAGCACCTTTATGCAACTAGGGTTCATGACCCTCATACTGGTTTTTGTTAACTTTAATTTCAAGCACGATTACCATATAAAATTTAGGTTAGCTAACGCCAGCAAGAGCACTAGACAGGGTCCCAGTTGTTTAACACTTGGCTTGGGCAACATATTGCTTAAGGTTTCGTACCTGTCCACCATATAGAATCCGAGTTGGCTAATGTTGTCTTAGGCACCGTATAGAATTTGAGTTGGTCCATCATTTGGCCTAGGCATAGAATTGCCTTAAGGTGGAATATGGGTAAAATTATGCCAGGTTGGCTCAATTTCCATACGGAATCTAGGTTAGCATTAGCACTAAATAGAATCTAAGTTAGCTAGAACTTGGCCTAGGCATCGGATTGTTGTAGCGTCTCAAACCCTACCACCATATGAGATTCAAGTTGGTCAACATTGCCTAGGTGTCGAATAGAGTCCGAGTTAGCCAACACTTGACCTGTGCACCATATCATTCTAAGGTGGAACCTAGGTGAGACTAAGTCAGGAAAGTAAACGCTCGTACACTTTGGCTTCCCAATGCTTTTTAGCTCCCCATTGCTTTAGTACTTTACGATGATTTGGGATTAGGTCCGTGCTTTTTGGCCCTTCATCAGTTGTGGGTCTTAAACACGACCATCTTGGGAAATTCATTTTAGCCCTTACTGCCCTAGGTTACCTATGTGGACATGTAGTGAGGAACTCTTACTAGGGTTGTGGCCATGAGAGGCGCATAGGCAGACTTTCGCTTGGCTTTTGTTGTAGGTGAAATATTACCTAAGAAAGGGTGAATTGGATGTTTTTTGACTATTTTTACAAATACTGAGAATATCATGGAATTTTATGAAATTAATTTTCTAAAACTACAACAAAGTGCAGCAGTGATTAAAAAAAACATGAATGCATGCGCAACATAAAGGGTTTTTAATAAAAGGTAATTTGAGAAAGTTTTTGATACTTGCTAACTTTATATATGAAAACACTCATATGAGAATGTAGGCATTTTAGAAAAAATTTCAAAAACAATTTTTGTGAAAAGGGAAATACCAACAAAATATTTTTAGAATGATAGAAATCAGTTTGAAATACATGAAGTGAAAGGATGCATTTAGAGTTTACATGAACTATTAGATGAAAGCTTTTTGAATATGTTATAAAGCAACATTTGAAACGCTTTTCGTGCAAAGAATGGAAGCTAAAGTTGAACTAAATTGTAATGCCCCGTTCCCACTTACGGGTGTTACTCGTGAACAATTACCCGAATTGTCCACCTGTCCGACCTTTGGTGAAGGGTGGACCATGTTTCAAGAAGAAACGCCCTAGGTGGGAACTAGGCTCGTCCTTCCCTTCCTTGAACCCCAGGATTCACTAGCAGAATTGGGTTTTAACCACACCGCATTGGCTATAAAGAAAATCTCATTCAGACGCCCAATCGCCATTTTATTTATTTTTTATTTTAAATTCTTCTTCCATCCAAGAATTTTATCGGGCTCCATAAATTTCACCATTTCAATCAACCCATTGATTTTACCAAATTTGGAGGAAAAATTCATGATTTTCAATTTTCCAAAAATTCAGTATTATTCTCCAAAATGCCTGAAAAATTCATTTATTTTGAAATTTCCTCTGGGGCCCAAAATCCATTTAGAAATGCCCTAAAATCCCCAATTTTTCGAATTTTTTTAAAAAAATTTGACCGGCGGGGCCCACAGCGCACCCCGGGCCCGCGTGAACTGGTTGCGCATGTCGCGTGCCCGCCTGCGCGTGCAGCAGTGCCCGCCCGTGCGCGGCCGCCCTGCGGCCCTTCTGCTGCTGCTGGCTGCCCCTCTGCTGCTCCTTCACTTCTTTTTCTCTTTTTTTTTCTTGGGCCTTTAAAACCCAAATTTTTTCAGATTTCACACCCCAAATAAAAGTATTAAAGATCTCCACATTTCACCTCCCAAAGCCTCATTTCTCCACAAAAATCATTTGATTTTACATCTTGGTTGCTTCCCACAACATACCAAAAATAAGGTTTTTACCAAAACTTAGGCTTCAACATGCCATAAGCCAACATCTCATTTTAAAATAAAATCAAACGCTACAAAAAGAAATACACCCATGGTTTAGGCTTTACAAGCCATTACCAACCAACTAAATTTACATCTCATGAATTAAACACATAACCTTCCATAAGCCATAATATACACTTGAATCTTCTTTCCATGCTTCCACATGCCATTCCACCATTGCCTTTACTTTACCATGCTTTCACAACCTATATGTGAGGGCAAAAACCTCATGAGCTATTAAGCTCAATAAGGGTGCAATGCCAAATAAATATGAACATAACAAGATTATATGATGCCAAATGCATGCAAGTGTGGCTAGGTTTCTTTGCCCTTACAACCCTCCAAGGTTAGAGGCATCAACCCACCATTTCAACCATGTTCCCAAACTAATCTATGGCCATAAGTCTCATGAACATAAAAGAACATGCCAAATGCAACATATACATTTATGAAACATACTTACAACACATTGCAAGGCCACCCTCCCATGGGGCCATCCCTTACCTCTTCTTGAATCTTCAAATCTTCATTTCAAGAGAGCTTCCATCTTCCTTTTCTCCCATCTAAGATGGCATTCAAACTAGAACTCACTTTACATTCAAGTATATTTAAATAAAGAGAAGAAGGAATAAAGTTTACCTTGAATCCCTTACTTCTTCTTCTTCTTCACTTTTCTTCCATGGGAGACTTCCTTATCCCTCTTTCTTTCTTCCCTTCTTCATTTCTTTCTCCAAATGGCCAAAGGGAGACAAGTTTTCCACACTTGCCATTTTATACTTGTTTTCCATATTTCAAGAATGAATCTAAGCCATTCACTAAAGGCACAATCAATGTGCTCAAGGGAAAACTAAATCTCAACCATCCATTTCAATAAACAAGTCTTCTCTCTTGGAGAAAACACTAGAAAGCACAATCCATGTGCTCCTTTCTTTTTAAATCCAAGCCTTCGAATTTTCAAGAGCCATCCACCACCATTGGATCAAGTCCCATAAATAGATTTCTTTTCTATTTATTTAATTTGGACTAATTTCAAGACAAGCCTTGAAAGACATAATTGCTTTCTTTCTCATTTAATAAAATCTCCATATTTTCCAAACATTAATGGTGACCATTTACCATTTTCTTTTGGATTTTCTTTAATCCATATAATCATGCCTCTCATTAAATGCTTGAAAGACTAAAATATTTTTCTTTTGCATTTAATTAAATCACCCCATTTATACTTGAACAAGACTTTGCCAAGTGTCACCTTTAGACATTAACCTTGGCTTCCAAGCTTCCATCTCCACCATCCATGTGGCATCACCACAATTATCCACCAATTTAGGAAAAAATATAATTATTTTCATAAATAATAGAATATCCACCACTTTCGCAATATTCCATAATTAAATTCCTTTATGGAATTAATTCCAAAATTACCAAAATGTCCTTTGTGAATTATTAATCCCATATATCTCCACATAAATATCAAAATTGAGATTTAATTCACTTACTCACCTAATTCCACATAGGAATTATTTTCAATTTACCAAAATACCCTTTTTATTGGACTTCACTATCCAAATTACCAAAATACCCCTCTCATAGGGTACCCTTAATCTCAAAATCTTTCACATTCTCAAGGGTATTTTTGGAATTTTCTCACTTCCATTCTCATTCTCATAACACCGGTAACATCGGGTGTTACATAAATGCTAAAGGCAATTTCATGTGAAAACATAGTATAGGTTAAATTAGATGTTTTTATGAAAAACAGAATGTGAAACAGGTTTTACACAAATAGTTTTTATGTAAAGATAAAGAAGAATATTTGAAATGATGAGTTTATAAAACAATTTTGAAAATGCGAAAGAATCATGAGTTTTAAGATGATTCCAACCATGAGAACGTTTTAATGATAGTTCAGACGATAAAACAATCTGCCACAATTAAGAGAGAAAAATGTACGCATAGTAGATGGAGTATAATGCAGTTAAAAGCATAAATGAAAAAATGAGCAACATGGACACAACAATTTTTTAGTGGTTCGACCAACATGCCTAGTCTAGTACCTTAGCTCCTTACTAATGATTTTGAAATCATCCATAAAGGATAGTAGTTTTTACAGGTTCAATGATAACCTCCACTTTTAACGGGTTAACTAGGAACCCTTTCTTTTACAGGCTAAGTAATAACCTCCACTTTTACAAGCTAAGTAGGAACCTCCACTTTTCATAGGCTAAGTAGTAACTATAACATGAGGCTTTTTCTTTCTAGGTTAAGCCACAACCGCTACCTTTTAAAGGATAAGGCAGAACTTTTACAAATTCATAGAATTGTGAAAGGATATCTCAAGAGAAAAATATAAGACGTACAAAGATATCACTTTTCTCTTGAACAAAAGAAAGTTTAAAAGATATGAATGAATAAACTCCTAAACTCTCTTAACATATCTGGTCTTAGAAAGATATACATGTAAACTCACCAGATATTAGCTTGAAAGTAAAAAGAATAAATATGAAGAACGTTCACTTCAAGCATTGGCTATTGACCTAAAAGGATATACCTATATCAGTTTAGAGCAACATTGGAAGCTTAGATTGATTCCTTAGCGGCATCTTCATCTCTTGCTGCTCTTGGCCTTTTATAGAAGCTTGAGACTTGAGAAGAATGGTATGGAAACTATCACACACTCACAACTTCTTTGATTTGACCACTAACGATCAAATTCATTAGAATCATATGCAATTTATATATGGGAAGCATTAAGCACACTTGCATAAATATATTTTAAGATTCTTTTGTAAGAGAACACAGTTAGATGCATTGGAATGAGCAAATAAAGCTCTAACAGTCAAAACTGTCATCTTTTAGCTTACTAAGTAGTGGCTATAAAATTTTAAAATGAATGCCAGTTACTCGACTAAGTCCTAGACTTATTCGACTAATTAGGAGCACACTCGATTGGACAATTTATGTAATCGATTATATAAAAGCCTTACAAGGTCTTACTCGAGTATGACAAACTCATTACTCGACTAACTCAAAAGATACAGAGGCTTGGCATAAAGCACTCGACTACATGGCTAGGCTCACTCAACTAATGAAAGCATATACTCGAGTACAAATAACTATTACTCAATTAAAAATAAGTTCAGATACTTAGCTATATTTCATCCAATCTTCTATTCAATAGATACTTGACTATGAAAATACTTTAGTCGATTGATGAGAAAGATATACTTGACTAAGAAGATGTTTAAAATTTTGATACTAGAAAAAATACTCGATTGAAAATATTCCTTACTTGATTGATTTTAGAAATATAGAAAGTTTGTAAAACTTACTCGAGTAGGAAATCTTAATAGTCAATTAAAATAAATCTTGTTATATCATATATTTGATTATTTTAAGAAACACACTGAACAATACTCAACTAGAAATATGCTCAGATTTCAATAACAATAAAGATAGTTGATTATACAAATACCATACTCGGTTGAACATTTGAATATACTGAAAAATATACTGGGGCAATATTTTTTGATAAATCTATTTTTGATTAAAGGAAGATTAAGAAGGTTTAACATAATATTTTAATACTTTGCCTTCAAAAGCTTCAAAAATACATATACTAGGTGTAACAAAAGAGCTTTTATACTTAGCCAATTTTCAAAGAGGTTTTATAGAGTAAAACTTTGAAATATATATATGTGTGTGTGTGTGGACACTTGAAGTTCTCCAATTTAAAGAAAAATATATTTATGCGCTTCATACTCCTTTATCAACCGAAAATAATACTTAGCAGATTTAAAAGACATAAAAATATAGTAGTATGAGGTTTTCTAATATACAGTATATAAGAGGTTATAAAATGTTTTTGGAAATCATAATAGAAATGTTTTGAAAATCATCAATAAACCAATTTTTCTAAAAATATATTTTTTATATTATTTTCTTCATAAATTAAAATACAAATATCTCAACAGTAGGGTATATTTTAGCAAAATGGCATTTGCTGGATTGCCCTAAGGCTAACCTAGTTGAGATTAAATTGGACGAAAGGGTGCTTTGCATGCGAGGTCCCAAGTGTAGTGTAACACCCCAAAATAAAATAAAGTAATTTTAAAATTTTTTTAGAGAACTAGAAGTCGATGTAATAAGCCGAGTCCAATGAAGGGAGTACCCCAGAACTCAGATACTTAGACGAAGGACATAATATTGACGAGCATCTCGAGAAAAGATTTATGATGTTGAAAGAAATCAAATCAGAGATAGTTTTCGGTATAGCTAAAATACAGCTTGAAATATTGAATGATCGTAAGTAACTTCTGGAAAACCAACGAAACCCTAAGGGAGCTTTGGTTTTATGTAAAGATCAACCCTAAAGTGGTTTTGGAATGAAACAAAGGTCTTGTGAGGACATTGGGGCAAAAAACGTATTCATCAAGTAACTTGGAGATATTAATCTTGGATTTTAAGTATCTCAATGATTTTTAATTAAATATTTGTGGGTGTAATTGTAATTAGAGAAAATACCCAAGCGAGATGATGAAGAAATTTGGGAATTAAATGAATAATTTTTTAGGATATTATATTACATAATATATTATATAGTTATAATATAATATCTAATTATATATATATATATGCGTGGCCAATGTTTGTGAGTGAATTTAATGATATATATGTAATACAATGGGTTATGCTTGGTGCCTAAGACTTGTATATGTATACATATGGGTGGGAATTTGAAGCAGAAATCAGAGAAGAGAGAAAGAGAGAAGCAAAGAGCTTGGGCTAAGGCGTTGAAAGAGAGAGATGGTCGATCATGGGGTGGCTGATGGGTGGTCGGGCTTGGAGGTAGAAACGACGGTTGGTGGCTGGAGGTGCTATATGCACAGGCATTTGCACACGGGGAAGCCAATCGCGGTGGCTCATGGTAAAGGTTGGTGGTCGACGGTTGGGCATTCGTCAGGGCGCGTCGGCGGTGGCTCGCGGAGGCCGTGGGCAGAAGTGGCTATCGTACGTGAAGAAGAAGGAAGAAGAAAAAAAGAAAAGAAAATAAAAATGAAAGGAAAATAGGAAAAAGTGAGGAAAAATCGAAAAAAATGGGGAAAGCTTCCAAAAAATTCCAAACAATTCGGGGAATTAATTTGGGGCTAAAGGGGCATGCTCAAAGCTAGGAAATTATTCGACACTTGTTTCAAAGTCAGGACACGCATACTGAGAAAGCCTGAGAGGCTAAGTCAAGGGTAAGTTGAGGTTCCAAACTGAGCCCAACACGAGAATCAAAATATTCTGAGATACGTTTGAGGTGAGTGATTCTACCCAAAAGTCGATTTAGTTTCATGCAAATGGTTTTGACTTGTGAGTGATTCTACCCAAAACTTGATTTAGTTTCATGCAAATGGTTTTGACTTGTAAGTTCAACTCAAAACTCGATTTTATGTAAATAATTTTATCATGTTGTCATGCCTTGTCATGGTGTGTATCATGTAGATTGCATACACATGTTATGTTGATGAGAAATGCATATATTCATTTGTGAAGTTTATTTGTCATGCATTATATGTTTATTTGGTGACATAGGAAATCAACGATTTATCAGGGATGTTATATTACATCCCAACCTTGGAAGGGAGGTGGTGAAATGATGGTTGGAATGCTATTCCAGCACGGATGTTGATGAATGTTTTGGCCTCGAAAAGGAGGTTGGAAGATGGTAATGAATGTCCCGACCTCAGAAGGGAGGTTGGGAAATGGTGATAGCAAAGGGTTTCCCCGTGGTCACTAAAGAAAGGTGAAGAGATGATGTTATTATTGCATTTTGCATTCATACTCAAATCATGTTTGTTATGAATCCCTTACATGATTCAACATTTAACTTGGGCTATGCCCGTAGAACTTTCAAACGTTCCAGTTGGGGCTTGTAGCAAAGGCAAGGAAGTGCTTGAGATGTAACAACACGAGATGTCGTGTCCAATGGTTTTGGCAAGTTGTCCCTGTATTTTTCTTCTTCATGAAGATTCGGTTATGTTTTAGTCATGTGGAGAAACTTAGGTTTCATTTGATGAATAGTCTTGTAAAATAAAAGAATGTTACTTACTACGAACTATGTTTGATGAACAATTATGTAATACTATTATGGTTTAATGTTATTTTTGAGGTTCGATTCTTAGCTTCTACATTTGATATTTATGATGATTCTGATTCAAGACAGATGAATGGAAATTTTGAGATGGATATGAGGAATGACATGGTTTAGCATTAGTTTTGTAAAGGAAAAACGTACTATCCCAGAATTGTCCTAAGTTATAACACACTTGAGAAAATGGGATGTTACATGTAGTGTGTATGCATGCTATCGGAATAGTGGGCATCAATTTCCTTGAAGTAAAAACACGTGTCAGAGGCCCTACAGGTTCCTTATTCACTTTTCCCAAGATGTTGTCTTGCTACAAGGTAAACAGACAAGCAGAACATGTTTATGTGTGAGAGGAAAAGCAAACAGTAAGGAAAACAACATACACCACACGCGCACACACTATTATCCACTATTTGTTTTCAGTAAATGACAATTTTTTATGTTGTTCGGCTCATTTGGCCTATGTCCATAGGAATACAAGAGGGTGTTTCACTATAATCAAGAAAATAGGGGAGTACAACATTTGGAAATATAAAATTACATGAGATTACCTAGAAAAATAGGAAGAGTAACACTTTAGGTGTAGCGTGTTCCATGTCTTCCCAAAGTGTCTCCCTTTGTAGTCTTTGTAAGACATAGGTATTCAGACCCAACATTTCTTAAATTATGTGCAAGCCCTCCTAGTTTACTCTCAATTTTCCTTCCTCTTAGAGCACATTAGTGATAACAGACTTCCTAAGGATGAGGTCTCCTAGTTGAAGTGGATTTTCTCGAACATGGGCATTATAGTAGTTCACCACTCTTTTGTGCTACATTGCTAATCGTATAGAGGCTTAATCCCTTAGTTCATCAATCAAATCCAGATTAGTACGCAGCTGCTCTGAGTTTGCTAGTCCTGCAAAGGTATTACATGTGGGGATTGGACATTGACTTTGACCAGAATAAGAGTCTTGATCCCATAAATAAGATTGAATAGTGTTTCCCTGATAGATACTTAGTTGTAGTTCTGTGAGCCCATAGGATGGTAGGCAACTCCTCCACCCAAGCTCACTTTGCCTTCTCAGGCTGAGTTTTAAGGTCATAGAGAATTATCTTATTGCTAACTTTAGCTTGGGCATTCACTTGTTGATATGCAATAGAAACCATACAAAGGAGAATTCCCCATCTTTAATAGAAGGCACGAAATTCATTGGAATCAAATTGTGTGTCGTGATCAATGTTAAGAATTCGGGGAATGCTAAAATGAAAATGATGTCTTTCCATACCATGTTATCCATTTTCTTCTTAGTGATGGTGGATAACGATTTTGCCTCGATCCACTTGGTGAAATAATCTATTACCATGAGCAAGAACTTACGTTGTCCAGGGGAGCTGTAGAGAGAGATAGGCAAGATTGGGTAAGTCTTCGAATGGGGGTCATTGGATGAGACCTATGGATGGGTGCATAAGCTCCTGTCCGTGGATGACTATGGAGGCCACATATGACCTGTAAGTCTTCGGGTGTCTCGGAGTCTATAGATGGCTAGGGATTTTATGGAAGACTGGAAATTTGCAAAGGTATCTTTGGGTGGTCTACAAGATAGAAGACAATCAAAAGGCACATGAGGGTTTCTCCCATGCTGGCCCTCCAATACTTAAGTCAGAAGATGCTATGGAGAAGTGTAGGTGCAAAGGAAACGTGGATGAATAAGTTCTTAGGGTGTTGTGCTAATGAGGTTCGCAAATGTATTGTAAGGAGGTGCATGAGTGAGTTTATTCGGTGATGTATGTGGATAAGTTATGTTAGTGAGATGCATGGGTGAACTCCTTGGGTAAGTGGTGCGGGTGAGTAGATAGAGAAGCTCTAAGGTTTAAAAGAAAATTCTGAATCTGAAGGGTTGTGGGGGTATTTATACCCATCGATGATGATTGGGACACATAGTGCATGCACATGGGCTAACATGCAACTCTTCTAGATGCTTGACATCTATAAATGACCTGGCTACACGCAGCTGGTCCTATGGTTAGGCAATCTCGAAGAAACCCTAGTGAGAACCCCCCCCTAGGGAGAGTCATTGGGGGGAAATAGAGCCTTTGGAAGTTGGCCTTGTCACAGTGAGGTAATAAGGTGAGAGACTTGGGGGGTCTCTGGGTGACCCGGTAGGTCATCAAAGACTTGACCGAATGCTTGCGTGAATGCCCAAGATGGTCATTTACGGATGGTTGCGTAGATGCCCGAGGGCCATCCGTGATGCTAAGCTAGGTCCCCGAGGGGTCGCACGCAAAGTCACTTGCAAGCATTAAAGATTTTCCTGTAAGGGGAATGTTGAGCTATTCGAAGAGTTATTTTTCAAGGCAGTCACTCGATGAACATCTCCAGGGAAACTTCTCTGGGGAAACTTTCCTCGAGGGTATGTCTACAACAGATGTTGTTGTCATTTTCGTTTACTTTGAATAAGATCAAGACATATGTAACCCAACGCAATGTCCACCAATCATATGCTTCTTAAGAGATTTTTTTTTTCTTCAACTCCATTTCCTACGTCGCCGGTGTTGTTTTTGCTTCCTGAACTCCAGTTGCTTGCTCTTCTCTTTCACTAATGGGAAACATCATCAACGATGGGGTTTTTCCAATCAATGGGGTGGGCTTATCATCCATGATAGAAAGAGAGAAATAAGCATATTTTGGGTATTTAAAGGAAAATGACATTAGTAAGTTAACTAAGAGAAAAACTGCTATACAATATTAAATTTTAGGATGGTCATTATATTTTTTCAAACATCAAGAATATTTTATGCAATTACCTTAAACATTAGGGACTATGCACATTTTTTCTTATTTCAAAATTTCAAACACCATGTGTTTCCATTATAGTTCTAAGTAGATTGCATCGATCTTATGTCTCTATCATTAGAATATCTTTTTTTATGTTGTATTTGTTGTGAATACATGCATGTCTACAAATTCACTAAATAGTATAAATGATCATTGAACTTTGTACTAAGGTATGAAAAGGTCACTAAATTTCAATTTGTAGATAAAAGGTCACTGGATTTCAATTTAGTATAGAATTTCATAACTACCATCAATTGTCATTAAAAGAAACTAAAAAAATGTTGATGTTTTTATACTTTAGTACAAAGTTCAATGACATTTTTGTACTTTACTGCGAAGTTCAGTAATCTTTTTATACTCTTCTACAAAGTCCAGTGACCATTTTTGCAAAGTCCATTGTTCTTCGTCAGTAGACGTGTTTGTCATAGTCTCAAGGTATTTCTTTTTTTGGGGATCCCTCTAGGTGCCTCTACGCCTTTTTGGTGCCCCCTTCATTTTTTATCTCAAATTTGGGAAAGAGAAAGGTCTCAGGCAAGAGTTCTTCGAGGAGGAATGGTCTGCAACCAAGTTCTTTGTGGTTCCAACGTAGTCTCAAAACTTTCTTCCTATGCTTCTTGGAGAGGGATCAAGTTGGACACAAACTTCTTCAAGGCTGATGACAATGCCTCATGTGGGAAAATATTTTGCAATAACCTATTAACTTTTCGGAGTGTTCGCATTCCTTCTTCATGTTGGCGTCACAAGGCTTCGTACTCCGCCCACGACACCATGGGAAGAGCCTGCCCAATTGGGTCTGTGATTTCGGTGGGACAAGTTTCCTACTGGCATTGGGGGTGAATTTCCAACTAGTTTTGAGAGTGATCTCCCAACTAACGCTAGGGGTGAATTTCCATCTATTCTTGAGAGTGAACTCCCAACTGACCCAAGGGATGAATTCCTAGCTGGCCCTAAGGGTGAATTTTTAGCTAGCCGTAGGGGTGAATTTCCAACTAGCTCTAGGGTAAGACTTGGGTTGGGCCTAAGACTGAGAATCACGGGTAGTATGAAGTGGGTTATCCTGTAGCGGTCTTGTGGGGCGTGAGGGGATGTCTTGTGGCCCGATTAGAAACCCAAAAGACTGAGCCTCCGCTCCTTCTTGACTCTGTTAGTTGGTGGCGCTTCTTGTTTGGGTCATTATAGACTGATTTGTTGGCTTTTCATATGCTTCCCATAGGCAGCGCCAATTGTTGTGGCTGAGATACAACAATGAATTTATTTCACTAGGAACGTCGTTGTCAGGCCACCTTAGTCTACAAGGAAGAAAATAAGCAAAGGGCATGAAGAGGTCCTTGTGCAAATGTTTAAGTCAAACATTGAGGATACTGAAAACTGTAGAGTAAAATTTTCACTAGTATAAAAGATGTACTTTTTCTAGAATGAGTGATTGCTTACTTATAAAGGGGTATGGAGTAATCCTAAGTACTCTAGGATTAGGATTTTTACAGATGATGTTCATCTCTTATAGATGATGTTTATCCTTCTGAAGAAATTTTTGGATGTACATGTTATCCTAGTTTGTGTGCTGCGTGGGACCCCCCTACTCAGGGAAATGTTTTGGCGGTGAAGCTGCCTTTAAGGGGCAAGATCCCCCCCCCCTCCCGAGCTAGTTCTTGGGTCGTGGTCAATTCATGATGGCCTTAGGCCATGGTTAGCTTGTGGCGACCCTAATAGGGCAGGGAGCTGCCTTCCTTGACAAACTCGTAGGGGTTGCCCTTTGCGGGAGCCCCCTGCAGCCGCCATGGGTTGGCTCGCGGGGGGTGTTTCCCACGGGGGCACCTTGTAGCCTACTTTGACCACCTATCACGGGAGGCTTGCTCTCCCACAGCCCTTTGCCATTGGGTTAACCCAGTTAATTTAGGTTAACCTACTTTTTATTGTTTATTTTCTGATCTTTTTTCCCATGACACACCAATAAGTAATGACATCAATTTTTAAGAGCCAAAGTTAAAACATATTCTTCCACAACCTTTTAAGTTTAGTTTACTACTTTTAATCCAAACGAGGTAATTAATAAATTAGTTAATTAATATGAAACCCATTCTTTAGTTTCGTAGAACGGTCAACTTCAAGTTCTTCTTTTTAATTCGTTCTTCTTAGAGTATATATATTAATTGCACCATCGAGATGTGCTATTATCCTTATCCTTTTCACTTTTAAATGTCTTTATGAATACATATAAAAATAATATTTATCTTGTCCCCATTCATTATATAACTTGATTGATTTATTATTTGTCAGTGGATTTGCATGAAATTTTATAATATTAAATATTTTATAAGTCATACTATATGCTAAAAAATACATATATTATTTGAAAGTTTGCATGAAATTTATACCATTACATGTTTTTAATAAATTTTTTAAATAGTTTCTTTCTTTCTTTCTTTTTTCTCTTGAATTAGCATATAATTTTTTACTGTATAGATGTCACAAACTAAGGTACTCCATGTGACCCAAAAACTACAACTCAAATAATTGTTGCTTTAAATGATAAAAAGTGAATTACTAGGGAAATAGCAGATATTTGAAATCATTTAAAAAAAATTGATGTAAATAATGGTGAATAAGTGTAATTACTGTAGTCAAAGTTATAAATGTTATCCTAAGGTTCTTGATACAAGTACACTTAGAGATAGTAAATACAAGGTGTGTCAAAACAAATTTAGCTGCACCTCATCTTCACAAAAATAACTTAATTTATGAACATGTTTATATGGAAAAGCAAAATTGACTTGACATGTTGGAGTTTTGATCAAAAGTCTATTACAAAGGCTTTAGCATATATGATAATTGTTGATTGATGTTCATCTAAATGAATTTTCAATTAAATCTGTTGAGGGTCAAAGTTTTTGATACTCTTGTAACCAAATGCAACCAAGATTTCATGTTCCTAATCGAAGAACGATTCCAAGAGATTGCTAAGAGAGGTTTGTGGAAGAAATATTGAAAAAGTTAAAGAATTTTCTAAGAAGCAATTGAAAAAAAAAAATTGCCTTAGCATGGACATATGGACTTCCTTGCAAAGAATTAACTACATGTGTTTAATGGTTCAAATCATTGACAATGAGTAGAAATTGAAGATTAGACAAATAACAAAATTGCTGGAACGTTTTTATGACTTCATCATTACGTGTGTTGGATTCATTTTATGTCACATCTAATATTTATTTCCATGAGTTAAGTGATACTAATTGTCTCTTGAAATAGTGGTGTGCATCAACTGACTTGGAATTTTCTACCATGGTTAAAAATTGAAAGAAAAGTGTGTTAAGTATTGGGAGAATCCAAAAAAAATCATTGCTTTTTATCCCAATAGTGCTTGATCATTGTTACATTCTTGAATATGTAAAGTTTGGCATTAATCAAATGTTTGATATTGAGAAAGCAATGAAAGTAGTTAAATGGGTAAAAGGGGCTCTTAATTCTATGTATGATAAGTACATGCATTTGAATTTATCTCCTAGTGGATCAAACAATAATGGTAAAAAATAGTAGCTCAAGTGACATAAATGAGGAGCCAAGTTTGCATAAGGCTAGGCCACTAATGGTGTCTTTTTTCAAAAGACATAAAGCTTAAAAAGATGTTGCGAAAGTTAAGTTAGAATTGAATAAGTGTGACGCTCCCGGTCCCACCTCCAAGGTGTCACCGCAACCCACGGTTACAACCACGGCCACTAGTCAAATTTGAAGGTCAGTTATGCCCCTAGGTGGGATCCAAGTTTTGTAGCTTTCACTCGTTGAGAACACGAGTCCCAAAAGAAAATAAGCATTAGAAGGCACTCCAAACTTGGTCGAGCATCACACTTGGAATCGTAGAGCTGTTACAAAGGCATGATGAGATTATGGGAGCAAAACTTACATAAAACCCATTATTTTCCAACAAACAGACAAAGATCCAATCTTATGCTTGGAACTTGTTCACCACACACAAACTTCTTACACCCACAAATACAACCGTATAACTCATGTCCCAAATGACAAAATAAACAATTATATGGAACCTCAATCCACCGGCAGCTAGACTACTCGGAACAAGATACTATCATGGCCCTTTATCAGCATCCAACGACAATGCATCCATCGCCACCATCTTTCCCTTGCAAAGTCCCGGGCTATCTATAAGGTTAGCTATGGGGGGTAAGTCCTAAGACTCAGTAAATGCTATATGTAAAATAGCAAATCATAACTCATGACAAACATAGAAAAATATGAAGTGAATCATGCATGCAGGCCAGTTCATCTCATCCATCCTCGTAGTCTTGGTGGCCCCATATGATTTTCCATGGACCCCAACACGAGGTCTGTATAGTCCCAAAAATCCATAGCCTTGTGCCTAGTCACTCCACTCTCATCATATACAAGTCATGACAATGTAATTTGCATAGAAAACATATAAAGCCTATCCGAAATAGTATTTACTATCTTTCTCTAAATCATTAAAATCACTAATGTCACACCTAGGAATTTTTACTAGTAAAACATAAGAAGACAATAGTATAAGGCACAATACTTTCTTAGATAGATATCACTAAAACCAACTTCCATCTAATTTTCAGATTATTTTGCACATAGTGTTGCCTACTCATTTTTTTCGATTTCTCCTCACGCTAGCTATTGCTTTCTAATCCCAATTCCAATCCATTCTATTTATAGGTGGTTTTTCTTTGGATGCCAAACTTTCATCTTCAATTTGCATCCATAGAATGCCAACAGTACCACATAATTTATTCTATTAATCCCCATACTCATTTTATCTATTTGCAGCCCATGTCTCCTTTTACAAAACATTCCCTTTAATTTAAGGAGATTAATGGAAGCCACACCCATTTTATCTATTAGCAGGCCCCATGTCTCCTTTTACAAAACATTCCCTTTAATTTAAGGAGATTAATGGAAGCCACACTCATTTTATCTATTAGCAGGCCCCATGTCTCCTTTTCAAACCATTCCCCTCGAATTTAAGGAGATTAGTGGAAGCCATACTCATTTTGTCTATTTGCAAGCCCCATGTCTCCTTTTACAAAACATTCCCCCCGAATTTAAGGAGATTAGTGGAAGCCATACTCATTTTGTCTATTTGCAAGCCCCATGTCTCCTTTTACAAAACATTAATTATGGAAATTAATTCCAGTCTCCAGCAAAAAATTCAATGCCTACGCTCCAACAAGGAATTGATCCTGCAACCTACCCCAAGTAAGGACCTACCATGACCACTAGGCTACAAGTTTTCCTTGTTTTATATATGTGCAATAATTAATTACATATTATTCTCAGCTCCCTTTGCTAAAAATAAATCCCATCATTTTACTTCCTAAGGTTCGAACCCAAGACCGCTGGTTCCTTCGCGCATGCATGACCACCAAGTTAGAAGACTCCTCGTTTACATATTTGCAAATATTAATTTTTATACTAAACCAACTCCCATAAAATCACCAATAAATCATAAATTATTTCAAATACATAAATTAATATTTTTCCTAGATACCGGGATGTTACAGTATGCACTCCTTATAAATTTTGTCCTCAAAATTTTCAAACAACCATTTATACCACACATAAACGTCCAAAATTAACCATGATTCTCAAATAAGCAAGGAAATTCCTCTCGCACAATCTTCCAAAAGTTGGAAACAAATCGACTATCTCTATCAGACACAATATTCATTGAAATTCCATACAACTGAACAATCTCTTAAATATAAAGTCAGGCAAGTTGTTTAGCGCCTATAATACTTTTAACAGGTAGGAAATGCCTAACTTTGTCAATCGATCCACAATCACCCAAATAGCATCGACTTTCATTGGAGTTTGAGGTAATCCCCTGATAAAATCTATCATCGCATGTTCCCATTTCCATTCAGAAATCTTTAAATGTTGCAAACTTCCCAATGATTTTTGGTGTTCAGATTGCACTCATTGGCAAGTGTCACTGTCGACGTTCGGAGTTGGTCGATCGTGATTCGTAGGTACGCAATGAGAAAATAAGCAAAAATAAGAAAGGGAGAAACAAGTAGAACAAATAATAAATCACACACATGGAAGTTTTTACGTGGCTCAGCTAGAATGATGCCTAGTCCATGACTATTCTCTGGTTAATCCGACAGAGTAACAGTATATCATTATTGCCCATCCCTCATACAATGGTCTTTAACCCCTATTTATAGTGTGGGGTGTTTACAATTTTCATAAAATCCAAAATAAGAATATAATATTATGGAGACAAGATGTCCTTATCAATTCCATAAAATTGGAAATGGATCTCGCATTATCAAGGGTCTAGTTTGCCTTAGATAAGACAGGTGGGCATCGCCTCCGATTATTCCGCGGCCTTTTGTTATGTGAGCTAAACGGTTTGGCCAAAGAGCTGACAACATTGCTGGGAGCTCGCTTGCTTCTGTAGTTTAAGCTCAAGTTTCAGCAATGTTTGACCATACTCTGACGACCTCGGCCTTGGGCCCGTTGGACTTCAAGAGGTTGGGTTAGCCTGCTGGGTCAAATCCATCCCATAAGAAAGGTGGTCCAAAAAATACCCATAACACTAGACCCCAGCTCGCAGTGCGATCTTCGGATTGGGAACTGATGTATGCCGGTCGAATTTGGACTATTCCAACTGTCAATCCGCCTTTTAGACTTCTACCCAATCATTTCAAGTCGCGTCATTTCATGTCGCACGCCTTGTTTGAGGCGCATTTAATCCGTGCATTCCCCATGGCTGCTTAATCATTATGCTTGTGGGCCCCATGATTTTACGTGTCACCGTTAGATCTAGGGAAACTCGCCGGTCCCTCAGATCAACAGCAGAGCAACCCAACATATATAAGCGTGAGGGAATTCTTTTCCCTTTCACTGTGTCATTTTGAAGTGATTCTTGCTCCCGTATTCTCCTTCTTCCTTCTTAGAGACTCCTATTGCAACGAAGCTCTTCCGACTACGATCGTCTAGTGCCCACCATTGTCTGAGGCTTGCTCTAGGCTCTCGTACCGGCAAGAAGTCCATCGATAGGTAAGTTTCTTGCGACCTTCATCTTTTTCTTTCGTTGGGTCATCTGTCATCGGTTAATCGTCCTTATCCCTTTGCCTTCGTGATTCTGTCAGCGTCTTTCTTTTGAGTCACCCCTCATTTTTTGATGCGTCGATCTAAATCGGTTTGTTAGATATTCTCTAAGTCTTTGGGCTTGATGACTTCAGGATTAGTTTTTCATGGAATACCAGGCTTGTAGTTTTAGCCCCCCATACCTTAAGTGACACCCTATTGCAAAGCACATGACCTTTAAAATAGGGAATACCTTTAAGGTTTTTTGGTTCTCTGAGATTTGGTCCTCGAATTGCAGCCTAATTGTTCTTTCTTTCACTATAGATGTCCATTTCTGTTCAAGGGAACTCAGGTCAAAAGCGCTGCAACCACATTATAGAGGACGAGCTCAAATTCCAAAGATTGCATCGTGGTAGAAATGCATAACACTAAGGGGATGAGCTCACGAGCTGGGGAGGTCACGAAAGGGATAGCTCCAGAGACTGCTCTAACTGTTAGCGGGTAGGTCGCTGAAGAAGGCCAAGGGCAAGAGGTATTCAAGAGGTTCCCCTCCAAGACAAAGTTTCCCGAGTTGGGGACCTATACTCGGGAGTTTTGCTTTCCGAAGGATTGCCGGGCAATGATCCCCTCTCTAAGCTGCCATGTGGCCTATCCCTCAACCGGCTTAGCCATTAGTCCCCCAGCACATCGAGTATGGGTTTAGGTTTCCTGTCACCCCATATCTTCTTAACTTGTTGAACGAGCTCAAGCTTGGACCATTTCAATTAACCCCGAACTCCTATTCCCAACTCACCTCCCTAGCCATCTTGTTCCTTAGGAACAGCCTTTCTCTTCCATCACCCAAAATTGTAAAATTTCTCTATTCTTTTAAAAATGCCAAGGATGGGTTGTACTACTTGATAGCTCGTCCTTCAACTTACAAAGTCATTCTTCCCCAAGGTAGGCCCAAAGGGAAGTTCAATGTGGGCGATTACAAGTCCCATTGATTCTTCGTTTCTTGCCCCCCTCTTCAATCGCTAAAAAATTACAGCTTTGCTCTAGCTCCGGGTAAGGGCACACCTACTAGCACGGATTATTTTTTTTTGACATCTTTACTCTGTTGTGCAGACTTTGGAAGCGGAAGGCAAAGCTTGTCGACTAGAGAAGTCAAGATTCTCGATCTTCTTGTTGCTGCGGGGTTAGGCTCAAAAAACCTAAATTGAAGGACGAGCTACTTAGGGAGCACCAGCTTACCCCTCTTCTTGACGCTGCGATCGTTGCGAGAGAGTTCATTGGCGTTCGAGGAAAGAGGCCTATTATGTCCACCTTCAAACTCGTCGAGGCCAGCAATAGGAATGAGGGAGAAGGTCCTGTCGCAGAGATGGTAAAGCTAAACCTACTGAAGCCTAACTAGTTCGGCGCCAAACCAGTTGTTGCTCCTCCAAGCTCCAGCTCACGGGAGGGGAGGTTGGAACAGCAGCCACAACAACGGTCGCAAACACAACAACAGGCCCAGCAACAACAACAACAAACCCTCGTTCCTTTTAAGCAACGGGGGGTTGGCAGAGGTCGTGGGAAGGATACTGCTAAGAAACCTCAAAATGCTCTCGCTGCTGGATAAAAGAGATGACCAGTTCTGTAGCAACAATAGTGGGAGGAAGATAGGAGCAAGAGGGCCAGTCTTCCCAAGAAGGAGATAGCCCTCGAACCCATGGCCGAAAGGGTTTACTTTGACACCCTTCTCAACGACATGCCATCAATCATGGGCGTATCCGCCAGAAGTTTGAAAAAAAAAAAGAGATGACTAGGGTGGCTCTCCATGATTATCTAGCTTGCCATAGCCTCCTGGTAAGCTCTGCCTTTATCCTTCAGTTCCTTAATCTTATCTTCCCTTATGAGCTAATTTTTTTTCTCTTCAGGCCTCCTTTGCTACCATGAAGCTTAAGGGGTAGTAGGTGGATTTTGAAGGATAGCTCAACGCGACCACTATGGGCTTCAAGGAGGAGATGAAGAAACTCGAGAAGGAACGAGATTCTCACATCCTCGAACTCCTGGAGTCCCAAAAATGGGTCGATGGCCTTGAAATGAAGCTACGAGATGTGCAGTAGAGGAATAAAGACCTCAAGGAGGAGCTTTGTCGTGAGAAGATTATGTGGGAGTCCTCGAACTCCAATCTCACCGGCAAGCTAAATAAAGCCAAGGAAGAGCTAAATAAGGAAAAAGACGAGTTAAAGCTGGTCGTGGATCGAGCTGAAGAATACGAGCAAATGGTGGACAAGGTCGTCAATGAGATCAAGGCAGATGTGGAAGCTCGGATAGCCAAGGTGCGTGATGACACCGAGTTTGACACCTGCTCAAGGTTTCTCTTTACCTTGTGGGTGAAACATCCAGAAATTGACTTCACCTTCTTTGGTGAGGAGGCCGTCAAGGAGGTGAAAGGGTTCGCAGCTCAAGCCACCAAGGAAAAGGCTACCAAGGCTTCCATCTCGCTTAACTAAAGTGGGGCTATCCCACCAGCTACTAATGTTGAGGACCAGCCAGCTGAAACAACAACTACTCCTTGTTAGGGCTTTTCTTTCTTTCTTTTTCCATTTTTTTTTTTTGGTTTGTAATACAAGTATTTTTTCCATACTTTGTAATACAAGTTCTTTTTTTTTTTTTAATGAAATTTAATATTCTCTGAACATGTGCCTTTCGCTTTAAATTTTTCATGAACCCAAGCTAATCAAACTTAGAGTTTAAATGAGACTTAACAGGATAACCCTTGAACCAATCTTCATGATATAACTTAAAACGAGCTCTAGGAAGTTTTTGTATATCAAGATAGGCTCGAGAGTATAACTTGGAAGAAACTTTCAAAGTATAAGTTAAGATAGACACAAAAAATTCCCAGCTCACAACTAGTAAGCTTGAAACAGCTCATCATTGATGGCCGTAATAATTAACAATCAAGATATGTGTCCAGTAGGTTACGAACAACCATATTTAGGCAAATCAAGGCAAACCTCAGTTAACACGTCCTGTCGAAATATTATCTGGGTCATATTAAAAACCTTGCCAAGATATATGTCCAGGTAGATCGCACTACGATCTCAGCTAACATACCATGACCCCCATTTAACTAACTTGCATTGCCAAGCTATATGTCAGGGTAGATCATAGGCTGATCCCAGCTAACATACCATGGCTTTTTACAAGTTTAACGAGTTGAGAGGGAACTCGCAAGTAGGTCGTAGACCATGACTTGAGTCAAGATGAAAGAACCCTAGCTAGTGAGCCTTAACTCAAAATCATTAATGGAAGTGGTTACTTGGTAGGTACCAGACTATGACATTAGGTCAAGATGAATGGTTCTCAGCTTGCAAACCGTGATCTGAAGGAGGATCAAGATGAATGCTCAGTTAAGATGCAAACCATAACACGGTGGCTAAGATGAATAGGCCCCAGCTCGCAAACCATGGTATCTCAACCCCCAATCTTTAAGGATATTCAATCGAATATCAATAAGAATAAAGTGTAATGAATGAAAATTCATAAATTCCAATTAGAATTATGAAGATTAATAAAAAGTTGGAGCATAAGTAAGAACAGTTACATTCATTGGAAGTAAGGACAGAGGTGCTCCGCATTCTAAGCACGTGGGAGAATAACTCCATCCATATTTTCCAAATGATACGCTTCGTTTCCCAAGTCTTCTTGGATAATGAAGGGTCTTTCCCAGTTAGGACCTAGTGTGTCGTCACTAGCCTTACGAGCTCCGAGAAGTATTAGGCGTAATACTAGATCTCCAACATTGTAGTGTTGAATTCAGACCTTTGTATTGTAGTACCGCGCCACCCTTTGTTGATAGATGGTGACCCTCATGCGAGCTATGTCTCTCGCTTCCTCAAGTAGGTCTAGGCTCGCAGTTAGCAACTCGTCATTATCATTTGGATTGAAAGTGACCCTCCACTGGCTGGTCACCTCGTTCTCTATTGGGATCATAGCCTCAGACCCATACACTATTGAGAACGGGTCTCCCCAGTGCTGCTTCGAGCTGTCATTCGATAGGCCTAGAGCACTGTTTGCAGTTCTTCCACCCAGCCCCCCTTTCTGGCCTCCAACTTCGTCTTCAAGATCTGCTTGATTATTTTGTTGACAATCTTGACCTGTCCGTTGGCTTGGGGGTGGTCCACGACCGTGAAACTCTTCTGGATCCCTAGCGATTTATAGAACTGGATGAACTGCTTGTTGGTGAACTGGGTTCCGTTATCCGTGATTATTTGTCGCGGAACTTCAAACCTGCAAATAATGTTATCCCATGTAAATTTTTGTACCTTTGAACTGGAGATTTGCGCGAGCTTTTTGGCTTTTTCTCACTTGGTGAAGTAGTCAACTTCCACTATAGCGTACTTACATCTTGTCCGGCCTGTTGTAAGCGACCTAATAAGATCTATACCCTAGATAACAAACAGTCATGGGCTGCTCATCTACTGTAAGTAGGCTGGTGGAGCTCGTGGGACTTTAGCAAATCTCTGGCACTTATCACACTTCTTGATCAGCTCTATTGCATCTTACTTTGTTGTGGGCCAATAAAATCCTTGCCGAAGTGCCTTATGCGCCAGTGATAGTGCCCCAGCATGATTACCATAATGGCCCGCATGAATCTCTTCTAGCACAGTTTGACAGTCAGGGCCATCAATACATCTCAAAAGTGTGGGTGTGAACCTCTCTTGTATAGCCTACCGTCATAGACACAATACCAAGCTATTCGAGCTCGCAATCGGCGTGCCTCCAACTTATCTTCTGGCAGCTTCCCATTTTGCAGATAATCCAGAATGGGATTCATCCATGAGCCTCGAGGCACAGTAGTCACCATCATTTCGGCTTGTTGTTGTGTGCTCGGGGAGGCTAAGAACTCTATTGGTATGGCCCCCAAAAACTCCGCATCTCGAGCAGTCGCCAGACAGGCCAGTGCATCTGCATGAGAGTTCCGAGAAAGGGAATCTGGCATATCTCATACTTCTCGAAGGCACCTAGGAGCACGTGTACTTTCTGCAAGTATGCCGCTATTTTCGAGCCCCTGGCCTAGTATTCTCCCCATATCTGATTAACAACCAATTGAGAATCACTGAAAATTACCATGGCCTTCGCTCGCACCTCCTTCGCTAAGCGGAGTCCTCCCAGTAGTTCCTCGTACTCAGCTTCATTATTAGTGGCTTAGAAACTAAATCTCAGGGCACAGAGGATCCTATAGCCCTCGGGGCTTATCAACATGACTACAGCTCCAGCCCTCTGTTCACTTGATGATCCGTCCACATATAGCTCCCAGGACGGTCCTTCCGAGCACTCTGCTTCTTCTTTAACTAGCCCAGTGAACTCAGCAATAAAATTTTCCAATGCTTGCCCCTTTATCACCATCCTCGGTTTATACTCTATATCGAACTGGGCGAGCTCGATAACCCACTTAACTAAGCGACCTGAGGTGTCTGGATTCTGCAAGATCTGCCATAGTGGGTACTTGGTCAGGACTTTAATCTGATGAGCCTGAAAATATGGCTGCAACTTCCTTGATGCCATCACTAGACAATACACAAGCTTTTCCATCGGCATGTACCTTGTCTTCGCATCCACCAGGCTCTTACTGACATAATACATGGGGTATTATACCCTTTCATCCCCCCGAATGAGGGTTGCACTGAGAGAATGCTGAGACACTCCCGGGTATATAATCAATTTTTCTCTGTCTTTGGGCTTAGCAAAGAGCGGAGCTTGTCCCATATACTTCTTCAACTGCTAGAAGGCGGCCTCACATTCATCTATCCACTGGAAATCCCATGCCTTTTTCAACATCTTGAAGAATGGGATGCATTTATCAGTTGCCTTAGAAACAAATCGACTCAGGGCAGTGACCTAGCCGGTGAGGCTTTGCACCTCTTTTATCAGTATGGGTGACCTCATATCCATCAAGGCTCTTATTTTCTTTGAATTAGCTTCGATGCCTCTATTATTGACCATAATGAAAGTAAAGCAAAGTCGCTACAGGGCAAGTAGCGTAGTTCAAAAATTTTGAACCTTACCCTAATCCCGTCAATTGGATCAACGTCGAAATTAAATCATTCACAAACAAATAAACAAATCTAACCTTTAGATTATCGAGTTGTTCGCGGATTCAAGCCGTCCAAGTGTCCGGCCTCTAACTCGTGATACGCGGCACGCGTCCATTGGCAAGGAGAGTGGAATAGGAGTGCTAGCTCCTTCTCCTTTGCCTGGCTTGTGTATGGATGGAAAAAGAACGCCTTCATTTCGTATTGATGCCAAAAGAAATGGGGAAGAGTGAGCGACAATATGTTTTTCAACTCTTGAAAAATGACACCAAAAACCCTTGTCATTTGGGCAACCCATAAATGGTATTTATAAAGAGCTCTAGGGTTTCTTAAACCCTAATGGATATGGGTCAGCCCATTTAATTTAGTCCAATTAGGAACTTAAATTAAATGGGTTTATTTTAACCCAACTAGGATTATAATTAAATGGCCCAATCCTTTTATAGATTTAAATATAATATTTTGGCCCAAATCTAATTCAAGCCCAAATATAATATTTAATATTTGGTCTAAATCTAATTTAGTCCAAATATAATATTTATTTTAATATTTGGCCCAATTCAAATTTAGTCCAAATATTAACTTAAGCCCAAATATATTTTATTTCCTACTTGCCACTCCAACAAATAGAAAATTATTAAATTAGAAACTCCTTCCTAATTTAATCAATTTTCATTTTAGGAAACTCTTTCCATTATGACGACTCCTCGTCATATCGACGTCATTACGTCTATTTGTTCTTTTTTCGTGAGAACCTACGACGGCACAACTTCTTGCCGAAGTGTGTCACTTAACCATACGTCCACTCTCCTAGTTTAAGCGAGGGACCGTGCCTATTGCGTATGACTCATTAGGCTTCCGAATATGTTGGCAATGCGTCGGTACGAACATATAAGACAAGATTGGCCTCTAACAATGCATCATGCCTACCCAATTATTCAGAAGGATTCATAATCCAAAAAAAACCTTTCACAAGCATGGTTATCGTATAATACGATCCTCTCGTCAATGTATCCTATGTTATCTCAAGTTGGCAATGTGTTGCTTAATTATGATCACATAAGTTTTTCTTCGGTCATCCAGATATCTTCACTTAATAGAAAGTGAATCAATAACTCCTTATTGATCTCTTTCACCATGGTCATGGATTTAAAGTGAATATCCACCGAAGGCGCCTTAGATACAGCATCCTCTATCAAGGGATAGACGAGTCCCATCTTGGTTATACACCCATCTCCATAAGCCTCATGATATACCCAACGATTGCCCACGTGCAGCCTTTGTCTAAGCCCATCGAAACAATGTTAAAGCATACCGGTCTTCTTATGAGATGACCATGACAAACTTAGGTCCAAAGACTAGTTACACCCATCTCGTATGAAAATTCCATCAACATATAACCAAAATGATTTCTCATGGCGAGTCATATCTAGTAACGCGTTCTCCAACATTGGTCACCTATGTACTTGTCTAGGCATCCCCATGCCTATGGGTGTAAGACCTCCATTACTATCACATAGCAAAAATATAGCACATACAAGTCTTACCGCAATTGTCAATGTCCATTCTTGACATTGCTATGACTTGAGACGTTTAATGATGTCTAGAAACTGTGATGCATCATCTCACATCTTTATAGATTAATCACAGTATACATCATATGGACTTCTATCTAGTTTCATTCGGTTATTACAATAATAACAAGAAACTAATAGAATGACTTCTTGTGAATTTGAGCAACTCTTTATTCAAATAATAAACATGATTATAATCGTCAGTGTATAACATGCCCAATCTGATTGGGTCTAGAGCACCTACACTAACACATAAAACCCCAAAAAAATTCGAAGGCCACCCCAAAAGCACACTTAAGTGGGTTGAGCTTCATCTAATAGCTCCTGAGGATCTTAAACATCTACCCCAAATCACAAGTGTGATCAGCCACCCGCTCTGAATTTACCAGCATGTCGTCAACATAGACCTTCATGGTCTTGTCAATCAGTGCCTCAAACTTCATATTCACCAGCCTCTGGTAGGTCACCCCAGCATTCTTCAGCCCAAAGGGCATCACTTTGTAACAATACAGCCCATGTCGATTATAAGCAACGTGTGCTCCTCATCGTTAGGGTTCATAAGGATTTGATTGTAGCCCGAATAAGCATCCATAAAGCTGAGAAGCTGGTGACCAGCTATTGCATCCACGAGATGATCGATCATGGGGAGAGGAAAGCTGTCCTTCGGGCAGGCCTTATTTAGGTCGATGAAATTGACACAAGTCCTCCACTTCCTCTTCTTCTACATTACCAAAACTGGGTTGGCTACCCAGGCCGGGTAGTGGGCTTCTCTAATGATCTCACTCACCAAGAGCTTGTCTATTTCTTCTTTAAGAGCGGCGTAGCACTCAGGAGTCATCGGTCTCCTCTTCTAACTCACTGGCTTGTAGCTGGGGTCCACATTGAGCCTGTGCGACATGACTTCTAGGGCTATCCCTACCATATCCTCATGATTCCATGCAAATACATCGAGGTTAGCTTTAAGGAAATTGGTGAGTTGGGATTTTACCTTGGGAGACAGATTCTTTCCCAGGTTAAGGAATCTTTCTTCATCTACTTCGCTGATTGGGATATCCTCGAGCTCTTCCACTGGGCCCGTGGCCCTATCACAGTCCACCTCGCGGGGGTCCAAATCGTAGTTAACTTCCCTCTAGCTAGTAGGTCGCAGGTCGCCTCTTGTAACAACATTCACTTTCTTCATTTTCCCTATTTTTATAGCATCTTCGTAGCAATGCCTTGCGAGGTGTTGCTCCCCCCATACACACCCTACTCCATTGGGGGTCGGGAACTTGACAGTTAATGACCTGGTCGAGGTGACCAAATCCAGATCGTTTATTGCCGGCCTCCCGAGCACGACGTTGTATGCTGAAGGGCAGTCTACTATAAGGAACTCCGCCAATGTGGTGGCCTGGCGACCTGCATCTCCAATCGTAAAAGGAAGCCTAATCCACCCGACGGGGACCATCGCGTCTCCCTGTGAACCCATAAAGTGGCTTTGAGGATACACTCAATTGCTCTGGTCCCAGCCTCATCTAGTCAAAGCAAGCTCTATACATCACATTCAAATAACTGCCAGTATTCACCATTATTCTTCGACTTTTGCGTTGTCGATCCGGGCACAGATGACGAGGGCGTCATTGTGAAACTAGTGTACATCTCTGGCATCTTCCTCTGAGAAAATGATCTCCTCTGCCATCACCCTAACTCACTTCATGGGTCCGGTCGACCCACTTCATCCCGTTAATAAGACGTGGTTAGCCTCACGTACGTACCTTTCATGGGATATGTGGGAAGTTCCAGCGAGGTGAGGTCCACCATGAATTGTGTAAATTGTTTGAACCGCCGATGCACACTCATCATTAGGGGGAGGCCGTTGCTGTGCTGGTTGTTAAGACGACTGATTAGTCAATCACACCACATAGTCCCTCAATCGACCTCTTTTGATCAGGTCCTCAATGGCATCCCTCAGAACCCAACACTTAGAGGTGTTATAACCCACCTCATTATGGTATGCACTCCTTGTCTCTAAACTTGTTAGGAGTTCTTATTGGGTTGGGCCTCTCGAAATCATCCCTATTTCTCTCCATGGCAAAGATCATTTCTTGGGGATCTGACATGGCACTGTAGCTATCAAAGCGACCTTACCGCAGAGACCTGATTGTTCGAGCGTTCTCCCAGAGCCTCCCTTCCATTGTTCCTTTTCTTATTCTAGTTGGAGCCTCCAGCCTCTTCTTTCTATTCGGCGGGATTTTTCGAGCCAAAAGCCTCTTCCCACCGATCTCATTGGTAGCTCGTTCATAAAATTCCCCCACATCTTTAACAGGGGTCTTGAAATGCTCTCATAGAGCTTCTCATCCTTGCGAAAACCTACGAAAATCGCACTCATGACGCTTTCATCAGAGAGATCTTGAATATTGCTCAGCTCACGCCTGAACCTAGCAATGTAGTCCTTTAAGAACTCGTTTGTCCTTTGGAACACCATGGTGAGGTGGCATAGTGAGGCAAGCTTCCTTCTCAATGCCCTGTATTGATTGACAAACCTCCGTTGGCATTTCTCCCAACTGCTGATGTTACGGGGCAGAAGGCTCCTGAACCAAGCCCAGGGAATATCGCCCAAGGTCGCTGGGAAGATGCAACACTTGACCAGTGAGCTGGTTGTCTGTAAATCCATATGAACGTTGTCGACCCTTTGAAATAACTCCTTAATAGTCAAGTCTGGGTCCACAGATCGTTGGGCCTGCGATCGCCTACTGCGCCCGCTCTCCCACTCAGGGGAATAATGACCTGGGAGTGGGTAATTATCTCTGATGTCCTCCTCGCCCGGTGGAGGTCTTTCCTCCTGCGGCTAGGGAATTTTCCTGGGTGAAGGGATTTCTGGTGGTCTCTGGGTAACCCACGTCTAAGCTTAGGCTAGGGCCCTGATTGTGTCAGCGAGCTGTATGACTATATTTTCTAAGGCCTCCTGACGTTGCTACCAGACATGGATCGTCTCTATCCCAGCAGAAGGAGCAACGAGCTAAACAGGAGCCCGTGGGGGCATGCCGATGGTGACTCTAGTCGGTGGTGGAATAGGGGTACCCACTACAGAAACAACGGGTCCCCCGGCTAACAGAACATCTTATGGTTGATTACGGTGATTCTCTAGCAAATTGGCCACTGCATCAGAGGTTCATGTGTTCCTTTCTCTTACCATGGCTAGCGATCAGAGCGGGCCCCTTCCTCTAGTGCCAAAATGTCGACATTCGGAGTTGGCCGACCGTGATTTGTAGGACTGCAATGAGAAAATGAGCACAAATGCAAAGAGGAGAAATAAATAGAACAAATGATAAATCACACACATTGAAGTTTTTACGTGGTTCAGCTAGAATGATGCATAGTCCACGACTGTTCTCTGGTTAATCTGGCAGAGTAACAATATATCATTATTTCTCATCTCTCATATAATGGTCTTTGACCCCTATTTATAATGTGGGGTGTTTATAATTTTCATAAAATCCAAAATAAGAGGATAATATTATAGAGACAAGATGTTCTTATCAATTCCATAAAATCGGGAATGGATGCCGCATTATTAGGGGTCTGGTTTGTCTCAAATAAGACAGGTGGGCATCGCTTTCGATTATTCCTCGACCTTTTTGTTATGTGAGCTGAATGATTTGGCCAATGAGCTGACAGCATCGCTGGGAGCTCACTTAATTTCGCGGTCTGAGCTCGGGTTTCAACGATGTGCAACCTTGCTCTGACGACCTTAGCCTTGGGCCCGTTGGGCTTCAAGAGGTTGGGCCGGCCTACTGGGTCGAATCCAGCCCATAAGAAAGGTGGTCTGGAAAATACCCATAATAGTCACATTTTCTCACAAAATCAGCCACACTTTTCTTCATTCCTGGCCACCAATATACTTCCCGAAGATCTTGATACATCTTGGTGGTTCCAGGGTGCACTGTAACGGGGTACAATATGCCTCACTCAGAATTTTCTATTATAGCTAGCTATAGGCACGTACACCCTTCCGCTGCACACTCTGATAATTTATATATAGTGAATCTTTCCCCATACAGATAATGTTGCCACAATTTCAAAGCATGCACCACAGCTGCTAGTTCCAAGTCATGCATCAGGTAATTCTTCTTATGGGGTCGTTGTAATACTCTTGATGAGTCATGATAGATTTTATCAATTAAGAGAATATTGGTATATGGAAATTTTCATAATTGCCCTTGAATTAAAGAAAATGCACTTAACATATAGGGATGCCTTAGGAGGGGCAAAACGGTAATTTGGAGTTTCATGCCATAAAAGGGTAAATGATTTTTGGAGAAATTATTTATATTGGAGAATTTATTTTGGGAGAATTTAATTCTTGTTTAAATGCATGGATAATTAGAAATCAAAATGGAAGCCAAGTAGGTTAGATTGGTGACACTTGGCAAAATCTCATGGAATGGGATTTAATTAAATTTAGGAATAAGGAATTATTTGATTAAGAGTAATTGGTGACACTTGGCATGATCTTGTGAAGCAAGAGTGAGATTTAAAGAAATTCAAAAAGAAAAGAAATTAGTCTCTCAAGCATTAAATGAGAGTTATTATGGAGTGAATTAAAAGAAATTCCATATTAAATGGAAATTAGTCATGCATTTATGTGGGAAAATTGTGGATTAAATTAAATGCCAAAGAAAAATAAATTATGTCTTTCAAGAGCAATTTAAATTAAATCAAAAAGAAAAGATAATCGTCTCCATTAATTGCTTGAAAAGTTATGGAATTTAAATTAAATGGAAAATGGAGAAAATGGTTAATCTTGAAATTAGTCATTATTTATTAATTTCGAAAAATTGGAGAATTATGGGAGATGTAGCCTTGATCCAATGGTGGTGATTGAGTCTTGAAATTTGAAGAAATCCAATGGTTGGGATTTAAGCCTACCAATGGCATGGATTGCCACATGGGTAGGATAATTTCAAGAAGAAAAATAAAGGAGGGTGAGGATTTAATCTCCAAAGCAAATCAAGGGATGAGATTTAAGGGTGTTAAGTCTCTTGGATTGTGTTTCTCTAGAGACTAGAGATGAGTTCTCTTAAAATCAAAGGCTAAGATTGAGTTTGGGAGAAGCACAAGGATTGTGCATGTATTTGAGGGTTGAGATTGATTCTCTTGAATTAAAGAAAAATCAATGGCTAAGATGTAATCTTGAGTTTTGGCATGGATTGAGTAGAAAATCTCTATAAATAGGGAGTTGAGAATTTAGTTCAAGTTTTTCCCACATGTGAAGAGAAAGAAAGTAAGAAGAAGGTTAGGAGAAGGAAGAAGAAAGGCAAGCAAGAGGTAAGTCTTGAGTTAAATCTCTTTTAGAAAATAAGTAAGTTCATTCTCTTTCATTTCTTTAGTCTTCAAGATCTTAAATGCTTTAAGAATATTTTTCTTAAGGTGGTTGAAAGCCAAAGAGAGAAGTCTTGGCAAGTGGAGGCTTGAAGCTTCAAGAAGAAAAGAGGTAAGGGATAACCCCAAGTGGTGGGGTTTTGCTTGCATTTGTACATGTTTTGAATGAGTTGCATGTAATGGTCTTATTGCATGTTTTGTGTTCTAGTGGACCTATGGCCATAAGGAGGACTAGTAATGAGAGAGGGGTTGGTTGGTGCCTTAACCTAAGTGGTTATGAGGGCATGGAGGACTACTCATTATATGCATTGCATTTACATTACATGTTTATATTCTCATGTTACATTTACATTTGCATAGCACCCTTACTGAGCATTGGCTCATAAGGTCCTTTGACCTCTATGTAGGTGGAGAATCCTCTAAGGAAAAAGAGTTTTGGAAGGTTGAAGGTAATGAAGCAAGGAGAAATGCATGTGAAGTATATGTATTTTGTGGTTTAGTGGATAATGTTGTATTTATTTTGTTAAATATGTATGAATGCTTAATGTGGTTGTATAGTGGCAAACTTGAATGTTTTGGAAGCCATTTGAAGTATAAAAGTATTCTGGAAAATTTGGGTTAAAAAAAGAAAATATATATATATTTTTTTAAAAAAAAGGGTTGAGGCAGTGTGCTGGCGTGGCCAGGGGCGTGCCTGGCCAACGCGCGCTGGGGGCGTGGCTGCTGTTGCCCGCCCCCCTGCGGCTGCTGTTTGAGATTTCTTTTTTTTTATATATATATATCTTCTGTTTATTTAATTATTTCTAATATTATGGGAAAATCTGAAATAAAGTATGTTTAAATAATTAAATAAATGAGTATTTTAGCCTCTAAATTAATTATTAAATTAATATAAATTTGAGGCTATTGTGGGAAAAATTTCTATATTTTGGGAAGTTAAATAATGGAGTATTTTCCTTGCATTTTGAAAATGGACGAGGATGCTTGAGATTTGAATTTCATAAATTAATTTCCTAAGGGTTGAAATTTGTGGTATTTTGAAATAATTAAAGGAAAAAATCAATGGAGATTTAATAAGAAAATTTTATTAAATTTTTCCAAAGAAATATTAATCCAAATATTTTCTAAAGGCAATGAAGGTGAGATAAATGGGTTAATAGTTGGGGCAAAGAAGAATTTATTTTCTTAAAATTAAGGCTTTATGCCATAAATTATATGAAGCAAGCGAGTTAGTTTATTTCTTTCGATCTTGGAAGTCGTCCTTAGCTCTTCATTAAGAGCTTGAGAAGGGATGACACTTTGCGAGGTTCGGGTTTTATTTTCGCGGGGTCATTTCGATATTTCCTGGATCCTTATGTGGAGCGAAGGGAGGGCAAATCCTAGTTTCCACCTAGGTCGTTTCTCATTGAAACGTAGTCGTCTCTTCATATTTGCCCTAGCGTGTGAATAATAAGCTGGCTATTCATGAGTAACACCCGTAGATGGGAGCGGGGCGTTATAGTCGTAACTATCGAGATCTATTTGTAATCACTTTCCCGTGTAGCATCAACACACACCCCAAACCTACCCTTGAGGCATCCGTATACACCTCGTACCCTCTAAAACTTATAGGGATAGCCAATACTAGAGTTGACATCAACCTACATTTAAGTTCCTGAAAACTTTTCCCCACAAGGGCCACTCCAAACAAATCTGACCCCTTTATGAGTCAATTGAGTCTAAGAAACAACAATGCTTGAAAATCTTTCAACAAGCTTATGATAATACCCTGTCAACCCAAGAAAACTCATTATCTCTGTAATGGTAGTAAGTCGTGGCCACCTCTTCACCGCTTCGACCCTGGCAAGATCCACAGATATGCCTTACTTTGAAATTATGTGATCTAAGAAAACTACTTCCCTCAACCAGAAATGACACTTGTTAAACTTAGCATACAACTTGTGATCTCTCAACATGGACAAAGTGATCCTCAAGTGCTCTTGGTGAGTCTCCTCACTCGGTGAGTATATCAATATATCATCAATGAAAACAATAATGAATTTGTCTAGGTGTGGTCGGAATGTCCTATTCATGAGATCCATAAATGCCACTAGCACGTTGGTTAGAGCAAAATGCGTCACCAAATAATCATACTTGTCATACCATGACATAAACACCATTTTGGGAATGTCTCATTCCCTTACCTTCAATTGATAATCCCCTGACCACTCATTAAATCTTAAAAAAAAGGTTCGAGCCTCTTGCACCTGGTCAAACAAATCTTTAATTTGGGGGAAAGAGGTATTTTTTCTTCATGGTCACCTTACTTAAAGCATGATAACTCTCATCTTTCTTTCACACAAATAACACATAAACACCCCAAGGTAACACATTGGGTGAATAATACCCTTCTCTAGCAAATCTTGAAATTGCACCTTAAGCTCATGTAGTTCAACTGGAGCCATTCTATAAGAGAAATAGATATAGGGTAAGACTGTGCCCCTGGCAAACTCAATCTCCCTATTAGGAGGCAAACCCAATAGCTTTTTTGAAAACACATCCGGGTATTCCTTTACTACCTCAGCATTCTCTACCATTTTTTGCGCCTTTTCACTAGCAGTAATTTGCACCGCACATCCAAAGGCTCTATTATCCAAACACTTTTGGGCTCCCATTGTCAATATGATCTTTAAAGGTTACCCCAATTGTACACCTTTAATCTTCACAACTACTACCTCAACATTCTCTTTCAAGCATGTATAAAAGATTTACATAACAAATATCCATCAGTCATGTTTAGGTTGTTTCAACATGAAACTCTCATTTTACTTCAATTCGTTTTGCATAAGTATATTGTGAACAAGGAGCATACCTTTTACCATCCCTGGGTCTACTGCAACATCCATCTTGGTCAGATTAAACACCCTTCCAATAGCCACTTGTGTTTTTCTTCTATCGACCTTACCAATCCAACCTTTCCACATTGCGGGCACTGAGTGAAAATGTTTCCAATTTATTGCGGGTAAACACACACAACCAGTCTCCTCGGTGTTCCAATGGCTAGCAGAGTTTTCTTAGTAACAAGTGGCTCATTCCACTTTGGGCAATCTCTGCCAAAATGCCCATCCTCGTCGCAATAGTGGCATCCATTTGTTGCCTTAGTCACTGCCTCTCGAAAGATATTAGTCTTCACATAACTCATCCTCCTATGAACCTCGAGGCATAATCTTTGAATAAACCGCTCCACCTTATCCGCCACAGTCAACATATAAGTCGGGACATATTTCAACTATTTTACAAACTCATCCTTGTTTTACAACACCGTCAGATGGGGAAGTTGTCGCAGTTCCATATAGTCTTGCTTTTTCTAGAGCTGCCAATCATGGGGATAATACTTTTCATTGAAGGCTTCCTTAAATTGAATCTAGCCAATCGGGAGTGGTTGCTCCCAAGGCACTATCAACTAAGCACCTCAGTCGTTGTTCTCTGCCAGAGATTAGCTTATTTAGTTAACACAAAAGTAGCACACCTCACCCACTGATCCTTCTGGCAGTCCATGTACTTCAACAACTGGTGGATATCCTTCAACCAGAATTCAACAACACTTGGATAAGCCTTAAGTTGTCCCTTGAATGTTGGAGGTCATAGGGTCATAAAAGCCTTAAGCCAACTAGTTACCTTAGTATCTACCCATTGTATAGAAGGTGTCTCTTCGTTCACCTGATAACTCTGTACATACTCCTGGGAAATGCCCAGATATTTCAACACAAAACTCTCATTTTGTTTCACTTCTATATACATTATGCATACTTCAAACTTCACATAACTATAAAAACAACAATCCACAACCACACCCCTAGCTAGAGCAGGTATGCACATACATCACTTATGGTACCCAAACCTAGTACCACCTAACCTTGCTAGTCCAGTACAAATGCTATCTTAACTAAGTGGTGTACTTCACATCTCCCTCAACTGGGGAAGTGACCTCATCATTAAAATAAATAATGTCTTCGTTGTCCTTAACATTAGAGACAGGTCTTGACTCGATCCCCACTAGGTGATCTGGTCCTTATACAATTGCCTAAGATGGAAGCCCTTCACAAAAAACTCCAATCCTTGTTGGGTCATTGGGCAACACCCAGTATGGCTCCTGCAGCGTAGCCTACTGAGTTGTTCCATAGCCCAAATAAAATTTCCCATAGTAGAATCGAATACTCATGTCTTTCATTATAACTCTAGTTAGTTGTTTCCATAACTCATTCATATGCTTCCTCAAAAATAGGACTTGTTTTTCAGGAAGACCCCATGACAAATATAACTTATAACATTTTCATCCTCATGCTGGCTTCCTCCCATTTTAAAGGTCAACTCATGCTCCTAGGTGTACCAATGTCTACTACTGCACTCACATCTATATCAACAAGACAAGATTCAGGATTATCAAATTAAAACCAATTTGTCATAATTGTTAGGGTGTATAACAATCTGCATTCAAAATAGAAGGTTAAGTTAATAACCAGAATCAATTTCCCCTCAAAGGCCAAATCCAAGAAACACACGTCCCACTGCTTGCTTATTCTAGGAAACTAATTTCCTAAGCATGCCCATATCACAACACATGCCTATATTAGGGAACATACCACTCATGGTTATGACCTATCTCGACCCATGTATGACAATTTCACCATCCCCTCATACAGCTATCAAATTCTCAGGCCCACACAACACACTATGTAGTAGTAATAACTTTTGGCACCTAGGTCTCCCCTTATGACCTAATGCTCAACCACGCTCTTGTATCCTCAACTGAGCTCTAATATTCGCAATCAAGCTCTAATAACAATCATGCTCTAATACCATCTTGTGACACCCCTAATCCCACCTTTGAGGTGTCATCGCAACCCACGGTTACAACCATGGCCACTAGCTAAATTTAAAGGTCAGCTAGACCCTTACAGGTTTGGGCCCCCTGAGTGGGATCTAGGTTTTTCCGCTTTCACTTGCTAAGAACTCAAGTCCCAAAAGAAAATAGCTAGTGGAGGGCACTCAAAACTTGGTCGGGCATCACACTTGGAATCTCAAAGTTGTTACAAAGGCATGATGAAATCATGGGAGCAAAACTTATATAAAACCCATTATTTTACGGCAAACAGATAAAGATCCAATCTTATGCTTGGAACTCGTTCACCACACACAAACTTCTTACAACCACAAATATAACTATATAACCCATGTCCCAAGTAACAAAATAAACAATTATACAGAACCTCAATCCATCGACAGCTTGACTACTCGGAACAAGATACTATCACAGCCCTTTATCAGCATCTAACGGTGATGCATCCACCACCACAGCCTTTCCCTTGCTAAGTCTCGGGCTATCTGTAAGGTTAGCTATGGGGAGGGGGGTGAGTCCTAAGACTTAGTAAAAGCAATATGTAAAATAGCAAATCATAGCTCATGACAAACATATAAAAATATGAAATGGATCATGCATGAAAACCCGTCCATCTCATCCATCCTGAAGTCTTGGTGGTCCAATATGATTTTTCATGAACCCCAACACGAGCTCTGTATAGTCCCCAAAATCCATAGCCTCGTGTTTAGTTACTCCCCTATCATCATATGCAAATCATGATAATGTAATTTGCATAGAAAACATATAAACCTTTACTGAAATAGTATTTACTGTCTTTTTCTAAATCGTTAAAATCACTGATGTCACACCTTAGAATTTTTTACTAGTAAAACATAAGAAGACAGTAGTATAAGGAACAATAATTTCTTAGATAGATATCACTAAAATCAATTTTCATCTAATTTTTAGATTATTTCACACTTACAATGCTGCCTACTCATTTTTTTCAATTTCTCCTCATGTTGTCTACTGCTTTCTAATCCCAATTCTAATTCATCTTTTATTTATAGGTGGTTTTTCTTTGGTTGCTAAACTTCCATCTTCAATTTGCATCCCTAGAATGCTAACACGTGCCACATAATTTATTCTATTAATCCCCATACTCATTTTGTCTATTTGTAGGTCCCATGTCTTCAAGAATTCCTAGAACCTCTTTTTACAAAACATTCCCCCTGAATTTAAGGAGATTAGTGGAAGGAGCATACCTTTCCTAAATTTAAGGAGATTGGTGGCTACTTGGCTACCATGGAAATTAATTCCAGTCTCTAGCAAAAAATTCAATGCCTGCACTCCAACAAGGAATCGATCCTGCAACCTACCCCAAGCAAGGACCCATCCTTGGGTGAGCGTGATCACTAGGCTACAAGTTTTCCTTATTTTATATATGTGCAATAATTAATTATATACTATTCTTAGCTCTCTTTGCTACAAATAAATCCAAGCATTTTACTCCCCAAGGTTTGAACCCAAGACTGCTGGTTCCTTTGCACATGCGTGACCACCAAGTTAGAAGACTCCTCATTTACATATTTGCAAAGATTAATTTTTATACTAAAACAACTCCTATAAAATCACCAATAAATCATAAATCATAAATTATTTCAAATATAGAAATTAATTCTTTCCCAAGATACTAGGATGTTACAATAAGTATCTAGTAGAAAATGTTTAAGATGGCAATGGTTTATTTGGTATCTTGGTGTTGTGGAAGGTTAATTGCTTACGATTTCCCATTCTCTCACTAATTACGTGTGATGTATTAGTTATTTCGTCCCTACAGTTGCATCAAAACTTGCATTTAGCACTGAAGGTCATGTTATCTTCTCATTTAGGAGTTCTTTAACTCCTAAGTTGGTGGAAGCACTCATTTGTATCCTAGATTGGCTTCAAGCATCCCTACATTTGTTTAATGTTGAAGAAAATTTAGAGAATGATACTCTCACTTCTTTCTTATTATTTTGTTTGTGGTTTATTGTCATTGTGATTTAGTTCTTACTCAAATGTCAATTTTTTTTTTTTTTTTTTTTGTGTGTGGATTTAATAGATCTTACATATGTGAATTTAGCTTCTAATGTGATTAATGTTCCTTGATGATTGATACTATATTTTGCTAAATTATATATTCCTTAATACTTCTTTAATAGTTTGTTAAAACTTATTAGTGATTTTAACTCTCTTTTTTTTAGCTTATTAAAACAAGGATATGAATTATGGATTTCTTTCTACTAATTTATATAGAATACAAACATAGAAATGTCTTTCTATAGTATTTTTTGTATTAGAAATTTGGGAAACAATGGAGTTCTTTCTACTAATTTACTTGGAGAACAAACAAAGAAATTTCTTTCTATAGACATTATAATTCTATTTACATATTTTGAACTCGTTGAAAAATTTTCGATTTGTTTACAAAAGATTATAATTTATGATGAATGACATTCTCTACATTAACTTGATTATGTTGGGATCCCCATATGGATGTGTGTGTGTGTGTGTTTAAAAATTTTTCATCAAATGAGAACGTAGCGGAATTCTGCACAAATCATATGCAACTTTGATATTTAAGCAACGCAATATTACATCACATGTAATCAAATAAATGCATACCTTCTTAACTAATGTCGAGTGGCTGTAGAAACTGTTTTTACATTGAGACCGTCCTCCTAAAGTTGTAGAGGGCCTAGTCCATCAACACCAAACAAACTTTTCAAATCCAACTCGTAGCTTCCATCAAGTTGCTAGCCAAAGAGCCTTAAGTCGTCAGCACCCGTTGTGTTCTCTCTGAAGGTATTTATGGATCATAACGCAGTGAAAAAAAAAATTAATCGTAAATACCTTTAGGATCTCTCCAAGGGAATAGATTATGAAAGAATGGCAAGGATTCACTCAATGTCCTTAGGTTAGTTTCATAAATAAGCCCATAACTTAATTAAATAACAATCCACCAAGACCCAAGCCCTTAATTTAGGTAGCCTAGTCCAACTAGGGTTTCAGGTGAATTATGACAAACTTAATTAAAAAACTAATTTATTATAAGTTCTAAAATATTAACTATTAATATTTAAGAATTCTAGCTCCTCATTAAGATTCCCCAATCCTAATCGAGCCCGCCATTACCTTGTAATTGCAAACCCTTAGTGTATGTGACCTATATGTTGGCCATGACTTTATCGAATAAAGTCATAGACCATGAGTGAAGTCTAACAACCCATCATGGCCCCCAATTGGTAGAAGGATCAATTTATGATCACTACCTTTTAATGATGGTCTTCTCATGCAATTCAATCTCTTAATTGGTTTAAAGTGTCTCAATCAAGTGGGGACATGGATTGTGTGTCAATCCCCATTCAGTACTTGATTATAATATTTCTTTGATTCCCAAAAAGTATAACTTCCATAGGATCCCTATCATGTTATGGTCATAGACTTACAAGTTATATTTTCGCAAAAGGCCCATGAGACATATCTCCTCAAATTAAGGGTCGATGAATTCTATCTTGGCTCACACACAACCTTCACATGATTCTTGGCATACCCAATCACTGTCACACTCACACGCCTTATTGAGATTCTTCCATAACAGTGTCAAAGTATATGAATCCACATGCAAGGCATAGTAGTGACCTCAAGTCAAATGATCACTTGCACAACAACCACTAGAGGTTTCCTTATACACTCTTGCAAGATCCATAAGGATTCCTTTTGATTGAGTCACTATCTAGTGAATTTGTACTCACCAACAAGCACCTGTGTACTAGCTTAGGTATCCCATATTCATAGTCTGTAAGATCAACTACTACATTTCCTAAAGGTAACAGCATAGCACACACCGGTTTTTTTGTGTCATTGATGTCCCGTCTCGATGACACTTTTGACCAAGGACAAATTTAAGGTTGTACTCTTAGGTGCATCAATGACCTTACAATTGAAGTCACACCTCAATTCCCTTTTACACAGAGTAAACCTAGGGACTTTATCTTTAGGCATCTTGTATTTAAGCAATTGCTAAATGAATAAATAAATACAAAAGACAAAACTTGTCAATAGATAACATGAACATGAAACAACTAAATATATTACTCAACAAATATATTACATCTTAATGTATCAAGTACAACTTAACACTTAAGTTGTAAGGCATACACTAACACTCTCAGTCTTTGAAAAACTGACTCAACACTTGAGCTAACAAGAAGCTGAGAAAGGAAGAGAAGAATCAGAGGAAGAAGTTAGCAAAAGTGGCCAAGGGAACAATTGCAAAACCCATGCACAATTTTCCTTTTTCTCTTAATCCCTTCTTTTAATCTTCTATTTTATAGGTCCAATAGAAGCCTCACTAATGACTTCCAGCCTACCTCAGAAACGTGCCACGTGTAAGGCACTAAAGGGCAAAGGTGGTTTCACCTGATGCCTCTACAAATGACCTTCCAGTCAAAACCAATCGATCGTTTTCATCAAATGATTGACTATTTTCCCAACTTTTGGGCAACCGATCGACTAATTGCAGAAAATAGGTCACAATTTTGACTTGCATGCTGCATAGTCCTTCATTCAACTCACATAATCCATTAACATTTAACACACTTTGTTGTTAACTCTTAATGACATGTCACCGTTAAGTATTAATGGTGTTGAGAACATAACAAGTGTACAGATCCAATTTTGGATGTCACACTTTATGGTGTATGACTTTCTAGATTCACCATCAAGTATCGATCAAACAACATTAAACACCTTTGATGCTAGTAGAACACTTCGATCTATCTCAAGATTCTCTCCATCTTCTCAAGACATTTTGATGGTCTTAAGTGATGTCTAGCAATGTTTTAGGACAATCTAAAAGGCAATGAATTCTATTCATGTATAAAACTATTATAGTTAACGATTATCGTGTAATACAATCCTTTCACCACCTAACATCCCAATCAAGCGAGAGTCATGGAGAGATAAACTCACAAACTTAGTAACTATGTGTCCAATCTCATCAGTGTGACTACATGACATATCTGGAAACTATTTCTTGATCATTCATATATATTGCCTTAGCCAATGAATTTCCTGTCATATTAATAGTATACCACATAGAACGTTCACTTCATCATAATGAGGGTGACAAATCCTATCCACAAGAACCTAACTTTATGCACCAGCAATACAACACCACATAAGAAAAACGTCCTCACCTTACAATTGGATGGTTCAGCACATTAACAAATCTCATACACCAGCACACAAGGCAACTATGTCGCTTCAAGTCAAAAGATCAGTCACACAATTGCAACTAGATAACAAGATCTTTATCCACTATGTCATGTGATCTATTATCGACGTCACGTCCTATACATTGTTTAACTAACAACAACCCATGAGTTTTCTACAAACATCACATGTTCTGTGATATGTGATTCGCTACCCTTTACCAATTAGTATCTCACACTAATCAAAATAGTAAACTTATGAGCTAGTCCATAATTGATTAATCAAAAGTCCCCATCTAAAAAATCTAATGACCAAGAACATTTAAGAAATCCTATTACCAAATAAACTCGTTACATATTCTTAACAATTTAAGAATAAGATCTCTAACAAGAAATCTAAGGATTTATTCATACAAAAAATTGAGAGTAATGAATGAAGATAACTTTAATATTAATTTGTATAAAGATACATCAAATGTTTTATGCCTACTAGACGCCATTTAAATCAAGTATTAGAGCACATCACTAATAGATTAAACTATTTTAAATTGTACCAAATCATTATTTTTCAGTTTGGTTTGGTTTGGTTTATACTACAAAACGATCTAGGTTGGTTTGAAAATTTACAAACCGTTTGTTCACTTCATAACAGGATTAAGTGAAAATGTGTTGCAGGTTGAGGCATGATGATGATCACTAAGTTCAAGGATAATTTTCACCTCTCAAAAATGAAAAAGGTTAATGTGGCTATCCTCCCAACATACAAGCAGCTTGTCCACGTTAGGTGTGCTCTCACTAACTTGGGAACACAAGAATAAGAGTTACTTTCGCATAAAGTGCATGGGAGTGGAATCTCTACTTCTCCTTAGAGTTGGCCTAAATTCATGCACACGAGCTCAAGGCCTCTTACTAGTTTCTTACTACCCCTATAAAATCATAACCAATATAAAAACAAAAAAAAAAATTGGAAACTAACAATGTGGGAATGAAAACACTTAGAAATCATTTGAAATACCACTTATTTTTGTAACATTGTTTACATTTTAGTTTGAATTTAGTTACTACGTAAATCGTCCCAAACTGAACTGTGCCCACCCTTTGTGGTGGCGAGAAGCATTTGTCTCACACGAGTTGCATGAATGGGTAGCCAACCAGGAAAATCATGGGATTTTCCCTTAAATAGTTTTTTTTTTTTATGTATTCTGGTCTTATATTTGAATAATTAAATTGATATAAATTTAAAATAAAAAAATCTCGATAAAAAGGAGAGGGATGTTACAAGTTTGACCAAAAATTAAAAGGCAATGAGAGGTGGATGAGGAGAGGCTTAAGATGATTTTTCTTTTGTTTTGTGCTGAATTGGCTTAGGTTGCTTTCAGTCTCGCATACATACATACATACATACATACATAAGAGTGATAGACATTAAGAGTGTATTTTTGTTATTTTGATTTGTTATGTAGTAATGTGACAATATAAGGATTAACAACATTGAACTTAACTCAAATTTTATTAAAATTAATCCAAATAATTCAAATTCATCTTAATCGACATTTGGATTTATATTTTGATTTTGGTTTATTTTAATAATAATTTTGTATATTACCATATGGATTGATGGAGAATCGATATCTGGTACAATCTTGTTGAGTTAATTTAAATACTACTTAAGAAGGCATCCAACCCATCACATGACAAGATTTGACACCCCCAACCAATATTAATGAGCAAGGATCAATCAATATAGCTCGAGTCCTAGACACCATGTCGATCATGCCCAATCACATCCCAAATAAGGTCTCAATAAAAATTATAGTCTGACCATCCCCTTTACAAATTATGAAAACCCTATCTAATAATAGGTTTGCATTTTCTTTTTAGTTACTCAATATTCTACTCGACCTCTCAGTGTTTAATACTAACTTGATCCTTAAAACTTGTATAAAGAGATAAAAATCCCAAACTTATCACCAAACAAAATAAAACTCCTCTTTTTTTTTTTTTTTGTTAACGCATCATCACGAGCGCCTCTACTATTTGACCCCACGATTTCAGCACTTTTAATAATGCTTGCCACCCTCCTTTTGTTAATAATGATTAATAAAACTCCCCTTAATCATTATTAAAAGTGAGGTGATATGTATGTATAAATAAAAATATAAAATATTTTATGCTAGTTTTTTATTGTCTAGTTCTTACATTTTTTAAGGTAAAATTTAAATGTAAGTTAAATTTAGTTAACTGGTAAAATTAAATATTTTTTACTCTCAATGTCATGAGATCAAATCATAGTGATTAAGTTTTATTTTTATCCTTTTAAACAAAAAATGTAAAGGATATTTCAAAATTTTATTTTATTGACATGATTTCATAATACCAAAATGTCTCCTTTACTTACATAGTCATATAGATATATAAAAGATATAAAAATATTATTTGAACATTCAGGTGTGATATTTTTTATGATATTCATACATTAATTATTACATATTTGTATTAGTGTGACAAAATATATAATATTAATACAGAAATATTACTAAAAATATTATAGGCAATTCAATTACCTAGAATTCATTTTCTTTCCATGCAAGTTCCATGCTTGCAATCAAACATACTCTAAGTGTAAAAAATATTAAGGTAGAAAACCTTCTCACAATGGATTGTACAATCTTTCATTGCTCAACGACAACTGCATAGCCATTACTAGTACTAAAGCAATTAATAATTGGGGGATTGGGGAAAAAGTAAACACCTCCTAAGCCTATATATATTCTACTAAGTTAGTATTTATTAATTAAAACATACATTAAAAAAATAAAATATAAAAAATATTTCAGATAAAAATATTTTTTTTATTGTATTTGTTAAGTTTATTTTGTGATATTTGAAAAAGAAGTTACGTAATTTCTTATCTGAGTTTTTTAAATAAATTTATCTCTCTCTTTCCGAATAAATTTATTTTAGTTCTTACAAATAAAAAAAAATAACTCATGTGTCCTTCAATGCATCATAAAAAATTTAATAAACAATTTGATAAAAATTTTGAAATGTTTCTCAATTTTATCTTAAGTATTCCATATCTTGATTCGAAAAACATTCTAATCATGTCTTACTTATTTTAACAAACACTACCTAAACATGTAAACCCTAGTTGGCATTTAGTGCATGAAACTTTATTAATTTTTTATCATTAAAATATTTTATGATAAAATAAAAATTAATTATATTAACAAGAGTTCAACTTATAGTTTTTAAATAATAATAAATTTGTAAATAATTTTATCATTGTACCAAGATTTATTTCATTTAAAATCTTAATCAAAAAACTAAAAACTAAATTGCAATTCTCAAATGGCATTCAATAAATATTTATTTAAATTTTTTATTTTTATATACACATACATGAGCCACTTTTTTAATATATATATATATATATATTAAAAGTGAAATAAAATTTAGGTAAAATGGAGCCCCAAAAAAGACATATAACTCTAGATTATCAAAAAATAGGATTGTCAAACATAAACCCATGAGTCCTCCCATGAACACGGAGGATCATAAGCAAAAAATAATTTTTAAAATAATTTTACATATGTGCTAGAAGTCGGACACGCGTCATGGATGCGTGACGTCTGATATTTTTATTTATTTTTTCCTTATGTATATGTACAACTCTCGCATGCATCCACCAGGCACCAACTCCCACCCTCACATTCTATATTTGGTTTGGGCAACAGATATTTTGTTTCTATTTAAAATTAAAATAAAAAATTAAATATGGTTTTAAACCAAAATTTATTTGATGGTGGTTAAAAGTTATGGGTTATTTTATTTAAAATATATAAGATTTAGTATTGTGGTGAAATATGTTTATTTTAAATTGGAGATCACGGGCTTAAAATTTGTTAATAAAATTATTTTTATTTTTAAAAATATTAAAAAGGCATTATTTGAATTTAACAAGTTTACAAGCTTCAATATTTGATAATAACATAGAAGTAAATAAGAAATATATAAATTAAGGTAGTGTTTATTAACTAAAATGTAGACCAAAAAAGGTAAAATATGAAAAAATATTACAAATTTTTGTTCTTTTAATATGTTTGTTAAATTTATCTGTAAATCTTGAAAAAAAAATTACGTGACTTTTTATTTAATATTTTTAAATATATTTATTTTTCTCATTATTTAATATAAACATATTTTGAACTTTTTTTTTTCCTGTAAATGAGCATATATTGAATCTCACAGATAAAAAAAAATGACGTATATGTTATTCAGTGTATTTTAAAAAAATTAATAAATAATTTGATAAAAATCTTAAAATATTTTTTAACCTTATTTTGATAATTTTATATATTGATTCGAAAAATATTTTAATTTTATTTTACTCATTTTAATAGACGTTATTTAAATAAAAAATTAATTTAACTATTTTCAAAGAGAAACTAAGAAGTTAATATAATTTAGAATCTCTGGTTGAAAAGATAATCTAATAAAATAGGATAATATTTGTTAATTAGAATATAAATTAAAAAATATTATAAATAAAAATACTTCTTATTAAATTTATTTTAAAAAATATATAATTTTTTATCTTAAATAAATTAGTTTTTTTATTTAAATAAATTATCTTAATATAATTTTATTTTATTAGTCACGCTGGTAATGAATTCATTCAAAAAAATATCAAGAGAGAGGGGGAGGGGAAGAGTAAGGAAGGAAAAGGAAGTCGGCTTCACGGGAAAACACGTGTCATCCAGACAGGCATCCCAAAAAATATCTCGCTTGTCATGGTGTGTGTGTGTGTGTAGTATTGTATGCATGGAAGGGGATAACTTGGCCTTGGCGGCAATGATCATCATCATCACCATCACCATCATCATCGACCCAACACTCCCTACCTTTCACCCCGCATTCAATATTCAATATTCAATTATATAAACAAATAAATATCTCCAAATTCTCCGTCTCTAGACTCTAGACTCCACCCAAACCCCAACCGCCTGTAGCCGGTCACTCCCTTTTCGTCCGCTACGCTGTCTCCCCACCAACCTTAACCGGTTCTTCCGGTCACTCCATCCACTCCACTTCTCTCGCTCGCTCTCGCTAGGTTTCTCCGATCCTCTACTTTCTTTGCCTTCCTTCCTCTCTGTTCCTCTCGCAGAGATCGCCGATCGTCGAGGTAAAGCTCCCTTTCTGGATCTCTTTCCTTTTTATACGTCTTTATAGACGCGGACTCGTGTATTTATGTCTCTGTTATTATGGAGTTTTGCTTTGATTGTTGATTATCTTGTTCCGGGAGATGAAATTCTGTCGTTTTGTTGCTTTAGCTCCTTCGGAGCAGTTGGATACTTGAAATTTTCTGAATGATTCGCTTGTAGATTATGAATTTTAGGCACTTCTGCTTCTTTGTGATTCTTTTTATTGGATGATTCAATTCACTATTTCGTTTGTTCGCGAACCTGTCGAGGATTATTAATTAGATTTTCTGCAACTTTTTCGTTTTCTGAAGTTCTGCTAGAAATGCTTGATTTTGTATTTGTGAGGTTAATCTCGTGTTTCCCATTCAGACCTCTGTAGGTGACCGGAGTTAACTTGTAGGGCTTTCTATGAATATGTGGCTTTATCATATTTCCTTTGTTGCACAGAAAATTTGTTGCGACAAAAAAAAAAAAAAAAGGGACGATTAATGGGTAGTCTTTGCCTTTTCGATTTCGTTTCAGCGTCAGTTATTGATATTGTTATTCTTATTGTTTAGGCACTAATTCCGACAATGAAAGCTGCCAAGGGTAAGGCGGCTGCAAACAAGGCCTCAAAGGAGGCGCTGAAGGTCGCTGATGACAGGTTAGTCAATGTTATAGCATCATTTTGATTGTTATTCTTCCTTATTTTTTGTGTATTTGGTGCTTGCATTAGTGAATTACTGTGTTTAATGTTGTGATCTTGGCTGGTTGATGGCCTAGTCAATTCAGTTCTATTGGAATCTAATGTTTCATTCATAATGGTGGTAGATACAGGAATCTTATAATGATATATCATGTATATCTCTATTCTTTTCAGGAAGATTGGTAAGAGGAAGGCTGCCGCTAAGGCAAGCAAGAGTAGCAAAAGACAAGCAAAGGGCAAGAAAGATCCAAACAAGCCTAAAAGGCCTCCCAGTGCCTTCTTTGTTTTCCTGTACCTATAGATCCTCTTTCTGTGATTTGAATTTGATATTAGTTCTGCATATTGAAATATAGTTTCAAGCTGTCCTTTCACTCGAGTCATTTAATCTTACAGTGAGGAGTTTAGAAAGACCTTCAAGAAGGAACACCCTAATGTGAAAGCAGTCTCGGCTGTAAGTTGCTTGGGGCATAAATTTCCAGTCTCCGCTATATGAGTTGAACAATGAGAATATCTCTAAAATGCGAAATTGATTTGATATCTACATTCTTGAAGGTTGGTAAAGCTGGTGGGGAGAGGTGGAAATCCATGTCTCCAGCAGTAAGTCTTCAAGCATCTTTTAAATTGAATGAGACCAGCCTGGATTTATGACTAGAACAAAACTACCAGCCTTTTGTATGTTCTTTTTGACCTAAAATTGCTTCCCTCCACCACCCATCCTTCTTATGATGGAAAAATTCTACTGTTGGTAACACAGTTTCATTGGCATTTTATAAGAGACATTTCAGAGCCTGGTGAGTACTACTTGGCCACCATATGGTTATTCATTGGGGCACAAAAGGCAAAAGTGTTTTACCTGTATTAGTTTTAGCATTTACATATATATATATATATATGTATATATATTTGTAGTTTCCAGTCTGTTTACTATTACAAGTCAAAACAATGAAATATTGGTCTTTGAGGCTAAGTTGTCAAGGGGATGTTAGGTTCTGATTTTACATAGGTTAATAAGTTAATTGTGGTCTAGAAGAGTGGCAGTTTTATCCGTTCATAGTCTTATATGGCATGTCTGGTTTTGGCAGGAAAAAGAACCATATGAAGCCAAAGCTGCCAAAAGGAAGTCCGAGTATGAGAAGCAAATGAACGCTTATAACAAGAAGCAGGTGAAAAGATTTGAGTCAATATACTGACATTATCATTATCTTACCTAAGTAATATCACTGGTTTACCTATCTATAATTTTCTTTCTTTGTTTTCATGTCAGGAAAGCACGGCTGATGAAGTTGATGAGGAATCTGATAGGTCTAAGTCTGAAGTTAATGATGAAGATGAAGAAAGTGAGCAGGTAGTTCCTCCTCCTGACACTGCAGTTGCTATATGTTGACTAAAACTTTCAAATATCATTGTCAACTAAATCTTTCAAATGTCATATTGTTAACTTAAGGCCCGTTTGATTTCCCTTTCATTTTCAGTTTTTAGTTTTTTTTTTTTAGGTCAAAATTTTGTAAATAAAAACAGAAAAACCCTATTTGATTACTAATTTTAATTTTCAGAACTTTTCAAAATCTTGTATAAATGTGTTTGTGTATACCTGCATGCATGGGTATGTATATTTAGGTATATATCTATGCATGTATAAATGCATGTATGTGTAGCTATGTAAATATGTATTTTAAGTATATCATATAGACATAGATACATATTATACTTGAGGATAGTCTATACTAAAGGACGTTAACACTGTCAACTAATTTATTTGTATTATCTGTTCATAATGAGTACTGTGGTTCATTGATGGCTATAAATTAATATAAAATTCTATTAAAGTATGTGTACATGTATTATGTATACATATTGTTTGAAAAAAAACTAGAAATTAATGGATCTGGATATGGTATTCAGATCCATTGACTCTGTCCAAATCCAGACCACATGTATGTGGATCAGATGGATCTAAATCAGATTCATTTATAAATAGACTGGATTTCGTGGATCTAGTTCAAGTCAAATATGGACCAGATCTGACACATTAACAGGCGAGGAGTTGCTCGGCAACATTATGGGTAAGGGGAAAATAAAAAATTAAAAAAAGTAAAAAATACAGAAGTAACAAAACTGAAAATAAACACTATTGTCATACATGTTTGGTCTTGGTTTTGTAAAATAAAAACGAAAACTGAACGCAAAAAATTAAAACAAAAACTGAACTCTGTCAAAGGAGCTCTAAATAGTTGTCTTTGCACTTGTAGATTTTTTTTATTTTCATTTCATGCATCTTTTAAAACTTTTTTATGTGGGGTGAAGATGTGAGGTTTGGGTAAAGATAAGTTTATGCCTTATTGTGAAATAATCATTTGAGCTCTTGACATTTGATTTGCAAGAACGTTTGGGCTAGATATAGTCCCATAGGTGTTGAATTGTTATTTGCCAAATAATTGTATATTGTGTTTTTGTTTTCTTTTTTTTCTTTTTTCCCTTTAGTGTTTGTCTTGTGCATGTCCTGTTTACATGTTGTACAGGTTAGTTTTCCAATATCCACTTTGTGATGGAATGAAACAAGACATATGAAACTTTTTCATATGAAAATGGTGTTGGAACTGGCTCTCATCATCTCCTCACTAGAGGGTTGTGTTAGGAAGGGCATAAGGCATGGAATTTTGCCATTTAATTGTGCTCGACATTAACATTTGATTTTCAAGAACGTTTGGGCTAGATATAGCCCATAGGTGTTGAATTGTCATTGGCCTGATAATTGTCATAGCCCTTCAATGTTTGTCTTGTGCATGTCCTGTTTCCATGTTGTACAGGCTAGTTTTCCAATATCCACTATATGATGGAATGGAACCTGACAATATCAATTATCTTCATTCACTACCATTTCATGGAAGTTTTTCATATGAAGATGGTGTTGGAACCATCTCTCATCATTTCCTCACTAGAACGTTGTGTCAAAAAGGGCATTTGGCATGAAATTTTGCACAAATTTTGCCATTTGATTGTGTTTGATGTTTGAAATTTGATTTTCAAAAACGTTTGGGCTTAGATATAAGCCCATAGGTGTTGAATTGTCGTTGGCCCAATAATTGTACATTGTTTTTCTTTCTTTCTTTCCTTCTTTTTTCCCTGTAGTGTTTGTCTTGTGCATGTCCTGTCTCCATGTTGTCCTGGTTAGTTTTCCAATATCCACTATGCAATGGAATGGGACATGACAATATTAATTATCTTCATTCACCACCATCTCATGAAACTTTTCATATGAAGAATGGTGTTGGAATAATTCCCTCACTTGAGGGTTGTGGGGCATTCAACGTGAAATTTTTCCACTTTCTTTTGCATGGTTTTATATTGTAAAAATGACTTTTAAAGTCAATTAACATTATATATGCCATGCCACCAACCCTAACTTGTTAGGATAAGGTGCACTTGATGATGGAGTGCTTATCTTGTGAATTTCAACTTCCAGGGTATCCATAGACAGTTCAAAAGAAAGAAATTATGAGTTAGAACCCAAGAAACAGTATAGGGATTGCTGACATGGCTGAGAAATCAACGAAGATACTCAAAAAGAAACATTTTGACATAGTCAATACTCTTAACCTTTATATGGAAAAGTTTCATTCAATTGCCGGGAACTCCTTATTTGAAGTGTCAGTAACATGGGCAATGATAATGTCTTGGCTGTTTTGTGGGCATGCTGTCAGAATCTGGGTGTTGAGAAATTTGTAGAACTGTTGAGATGAAAATTCTGGTGCTTCGTATCACCAAGTTGAAAATATTTTAGGAACTGTCCCCTTTTCATTGTATTTCTGTTGCCAAATCTAACCTAGATGGCTTATCCTCGTGTAGGAAGAAGAGGAAGAAGAGGAGGATGAAGATGATGACTAAAACTGGATGTTTCTCTACTTCGAGACGTCTCTCGGATGTTTTGGCTGATCCAGGGAACATGTAATTGATGTTTGATGTTGTTACTATTAGGTTATATGTGATGGTTTCATGGGATGATGGTTGAACAATGGATATGTGCTTTTTGTGATACTGTATTATCAGGATGGGTTACTTTTTTTCATGTATGGTCAGCATGAGCGTGTTTATTAACTCCTGAAGTTCTCCTAGAGCACTTCTCAGTCTTATGGAGTGTCCTAAGATTATTAGTTCCGACATTTTCTCAAGTAAATGAATGTGTAAATATAATTAAGATGATAGATAACTATCGGTTTTGCTTTTATCTGGATATCTGATTCCCCTTTCATCAAAATATTCTATCAAAACTGTGTGTTTCATACTCAAATCTAAGCAGCATGGCAGTGGATGTTATTAGTAATTGACATTGTTTGACCAAAAAATGCATCACATTGTGTACGAAACATGTTTCTATTTCTTGAAAACTCAAGACATTGGTTGGATGCATTGTAATGTGTCTTTGATATATTATTCTAGATACTGTTAGAAGCACTCTGAATTCTTTCTCAACCAGCGCAGCTCCATCGTTAAAAGCCTGGTGAAACTCTCCATTGTTAATACCACAAGCTAAGAAGTACGCAAACGGTGAAACCCGCCCGAAGCAGTATTCGTGCCGTTTCTATAAATTTCAAAATGTTTGGGATCATTTTGCAATTTATAGAAAGTAATTGAAAATGCGTTTCAACTGAAATGCATTTTGCAACAAGGAAGGTGAGACGGGTCGAGAGCGAGGGCAAGAGGTAGTGGCAGTTGAAACCTAGTGAGATGAGGATGCAGCGACAGTCAGGGATGAGGGCAACGCGAGATGGGTTGGCGGTGAGAGTTGAGGCGACGTGTCGATGCTGAGAAAGGTGGCGGCAGCATAGATGGAGGATGCAACAGCAGTCTGCAGTTGGCGGTGAGTGAGTTGGCAATGAGGTAGATAGACGGCAAGAGCAGCAAACAGCTGGGTCTCTCTTTGCTCCAAACCTTCGAGCCTCATTTGATTGCATTTGCAATCTAAAGTTTACAACATATAATACTATTTATATTATATAAATTATAAATTAATTTTACATACACTGTATTTATTTTATTCTAACATTTATAATTTTAACTAATTATTACATATACTCTTATATTTTTAAAATTTACCATTTATCTTGCATTTCCATTTCTTTAACTTCTTAGAAATGTCATTTTTGCATTTCTATTTCATATCGAAAATATTTTTCCTTTCTATTTTCGTGCAACCTAAACTAAAGTGGGTGACAATACTTTGCGGTAATGATCCAATCCCATATGAGTAGTCTACTAAAAAGATTTTGAACCCATTTGAACTCAATACACACATTCAACTAGCCTTTCTGGGTTTGGGTTCTGTCAGATTACACTTGCCAAGCTTAGAATGAAGTTGTGGTAACAATGAATTGTATACTATAATTCAAATGAAATAAATAAATAGTTCCAAACACTATGTTGGAGCTTGCTAAAAGTAGCAAATGGGCAATATATATACAGTCTTGACTAATGAATGACCAATCAAATAACCAACAGAAACCTTTTTATACAGCTGATCTGATCATTTATGCACAAAATGTTCCAGCTCTTCCAAGAGAGTCAGTCACCAAAAGGGAGGCTCATTAGAGATGAGCGTTGGATCAGGGCGAATGATAGGCAACTTCTCAACGTATACTATAAGCCTCTTCACATTCTCCTTTGCAATTGTAGACCACTCCGCAACATCACAGCTGCTGGTGTAGATCCAAAGATCACCTGAATTTACCCTTTTGAGACTATCCCGACAGAATGGGCACGACTCAGACCGAGTTCGCCTAAAGGAACAGTTTCATGCAACATTATTATCCTCGAAAAGTTAAAACACAACACATATGTTTGAGTGAAAAACAGTTATGCAACTCAAAACAGCCCGTGACCTCAATTTCTTCTTACGAGAATCTACAGCAAGCAAGTTGCTAGGCATAGCTGAATTCGCCATTATAAAGCATCAGGGATGCCCTTGAGGTCACAAAAACCCGGCGAAAGAAATGCTTATAAAGAATCACAACGATACACACACTGGCAGACACTAATATCAACTACAGAAATATCTGCACTTACATTACATGTCCCTATCACTAGGCACATAACATAAAATATCAGTCCCAAATCTGGCATCTAATGTAGATATGACATTCTCCTACACAAATCCAGCTTCATAAACCTACAAGTATCTATCCCATGTACAATCGTTCTTGTCCTACAATTGAATTAGTAGTAAAATTTTTATACCATTAAGCAATTCAACAATCGCAAATTTGTATTCAACTCCACTCATGATCTCTTTGATACCTAACCCAACAGGAATATTTCATCACTTGTATAGATCACTGTATGATAAAAGGTTGCTACCATGCAACAATCTGCAGTTCTTCCCGCATAGAAAGAGAAAGCCTTGATTCAAGAAAATATTTAATACAACCATGATACCACATAACACTCCAGTTATATCTGGCCATGTATATGGATCTTGAATACATGGTAATGGGTAGAGTTCAAAAAATAATTATTTGAAATTTAAAAATTAAAGAGTTCATCTCTATCCACTGCCATGTGTTCAAGATTTGTATGCACGACGATATAATTGAACTGTAATAACACCCCAAGATGTTCGCATGTTGCATTAGACATTTTCTCGCCTTGATTCCATCTTTTAGGACCCACCACCAAATAATGATTCAAATAAGACTATTTGGACCACCCTTAGAAAAGAGCATACAAATATCCAGAATTCCAAAATAGATATCCAAAAAAGCAGCATCATAACCATATGAGAAAACATGTATATGCTTTAGGAAGTAGAGTAGCACCAAGAGGCAGGCAATGAGCAAAAAACATAAAAGTAAATATCCAAACGTCAGAAAGAAGAATGGGAAGACATAATATGGATAACAAGGAAATGGTATACAAAAGAGGAGAAATAGTTTGCTCACCAATTTCTGTAGCATTTCATGCACATAGAGTGATTGCATTTGGGCAAGACAACCTTGCTGTCTATCTCCATGCAAATGCCACATTCTTCTTCTTTCTCTATATCAATTTCAGAAAGCTTACCCTTGTTCATCTCATCTCTTCTTCTGTACTTGGTTGCACAGATAGTTCTCTGTTTCATTTCTTCAACATCGGTGATTCCTCTTTGAAGTTGCAATAAAGAGGGAAATATAACACCTGCCCATGGTAAGTGAATATGAGGTTTTCCCCATTTGCCCCAATGATATATAGAAATCAATGGGGCAAGACAATTACAGAAATGAACAAGTTTTGAACTTTAAAAACAAAAAAAACCCAAAATATTGAAGATGAAATGACAGTAAATTCATCATCTTTAACCCCCCCCCCCCCCCCAAAAAAAAAAAAAAAAAAAACTCAAATCATCACCAAGTGCATCTTATCCTATTACCAATTTAGGATGTTGTGTCATGGCATTCATTATGCCAACTGACTTCTAAGAGTCACATTGGCAAAACAAATTCATGAAAAAGAACATGGCAAAATTTTACATCGGAAGCCTTTCCCAAGGCAACCTCTAGCGAGGGAATGATGAAAGGACAGTAAATTATTTCTCAAAAAGGTAACATTATGGTCCCCAGGCTACTCACCATAAAACTCTCTTAAACTAGCTTTCCTTTCATGGATAGACATGGTGGTCTTGCCATCTTCATAAGCCTGCAGGCACCAGTCAGCATTATTGCCTTCTTTGTTAGCTAAAAACGAGGAAAGAAGAAACAGTGAACATGCAAGAGGACCTTATAAATAAGAATTCTAAGCAGTCCAAGGGCACCAGCCAGGTGACAATCAGTCCACTGGACAAGAAAGAGGAAAATGTGAGCACAGGGACTGTAGGATAATCTCATCTGAAGGCAGGCGCCGTAATCTGTTGGATAGTCAGATGCCCTGTTCTCACAGGCAAAGACTAAAAATCAAATACAGCAAATCTCAATCAATCTTAGAGATGACTAACGCATTTGTAGTGACCTTTGGACAAATAAAAGAAGACAAAGTTAATAGCAAATAAAAGTTATTCAGCTCCACTATCTGATCCAGCATCATTCTTAGAAGCCACTTAGCTAAACGGGAACCACAGAAAAAATTACTGGAAAAATATGAGCTTAAAAATTAGCTTAAGTCAGTCATAAGATGGGAAGGACCAATTTCATCCAACTATGAAAAATCAGCCCGCCCGCCCCCAATTTTTGATTCAGAAACTGAGGGAAAAAAATTACACTTCAGGGATTGAAAAAGCCTTCCAAACTAATTGGGCAAAATCAAATTACCAATTTAGCAAGTTTGCAACTCTTCACTAGAGCTTTCATTCCTCCTCCTTTTTTTTTTAACTTCTCAGTAATATGAACAATGCCTGAAGTAATTATGAAGAAAAAAACAAAGAAAAAGGCACGGGGAATGAAATGAATAAGAAGATAAATGAATTGGTTCCGTTTCCTGAGAGAAATAACAAAAAAATTCCTTGTAGAGTGAACGATCAAAATCTCCACATGGTAGGTCAGCATAAAACTAATATTCAGAGAGAGAGAGAGAGAGAGAGAGTACATACAGGGTATTGGCATGCTGGATATCGGCTTCAAGAGCTTTAAGCGAGTCTTTGAAGGATTTCTTCATGACCCCTCTTTTCTCCGTGCCCAGTTTACCATCCGACAAAATCAATTCAACAAACCCCTGAGACTATTCCCCCCCTCTCTCTGTTTCAAGACCCAAAAATCCTTCATACCCAACAAGAAGAAGCAAAAACCCACAACAGAAGCCGTCAGCCAAAACCCAGGAAATCGCCTGCCGCAGCACCGGTCTTTTCAAACGGAATACATACAGGCAAAAAAAAGAGTGAAAGAAACAGTGGAAGGTTTTAGAAACTTTGGCTTTCTCTCTCTCTCTCTCTCTCTCTCTAATAGCACAAGGTTCCGGCTAGAGAGAGAAGACAGAGAGAGAGGTTGCGTTTGAAGGAGAAGTTCTTTCTCTCTCTGCTACGTTGGTTCGCTTGGACCGCACGCCTCTGCGGTAGCTTCTTCCCCTCCCCTCGTGTAAAATGATATTTTACTATTATTTCACTAAATGCAATGAAGATGGAGATATGTCAAAAGGATTTTCAGGATTTTTTTTCTAATTTTACTAGAATACCCTTAGATTGCACCGAAGATTTGATGCGGCTGAGGAGTGGGGACTGACTGGGGAGAATATGGGAAACGGAAATTCTATTTGCATCCCACGTCGGTGAATTCCAGAATTATCATCTTTTAAATTAAAATATAAATAAAATTATTAAAATGCTTCTACGTTGTCACCTTATTATTTTTTTTTTTTATATTTTGGGATGTCCTCAAAGATTAAAGAATTCCTGTAAATATTTAAAATATATGAAAATAATGCATTTTTTATTACAACATTAAATAAAGACGAGTAAACTAATTATTCTTTAAATTTTTATATTAAAATATATTTTTTTTATTATTCTAGTTGAATAACATAAAATTTATTCAATATAGACAAATTACGGAGGTGGATGAGCTCCATGGGAGTGGTAGAACTCCACCTCTCGTAAGTCTCATATTAAATAACGTAATATTGTCCGACACAAATAACATAATATTCCTCTAAGATGTAAATACAGTAATAAATTACAGTTTCCATCCCTTATGACCTAAAAATAACTTTGGAGATCCCATGAGTTTGTTTATTTATTTATTTGTTCACACATCCCTTTCGTCACGTATAGTATTAATTAAACTTAATTAAGTTAAATTAAACAAATTTAACTAAAAATAACAATTCAAAAATTATCAAAAAAATAAAATAACAATTAAATAAGAACATCAAAATATTGGCAAAATTTATTATGACAGTTTCAAAGATCTAGAATCTAGAAAGAAAGAGATAAAAATAAAGAAGAAAAAGAGCAATCAAATTTGGTATTGCGAGACAAAGAAGATGCACGTGTGTAAAAGCTACTAAGTATTCCCCAAATAGTAATGAGTTGGTTGATAGTTCAATGTGGCAATGGGTCCCAGTTATAGGTCATTTCAAAATTGGTCATCAATTGAAGTTATAAGATTATCACGAGACTCGAGTCTTATCATGAACTGATTTTGCTTTACACTTCTTGCAGAAATAAAACAATAATAATTGTCTTGAGACTAGATCAGGACAATACCGCTTCAATACTTAAGTCAACAAGGATACTAGAATAGCTTAATTTGATGTTGTACCTTTAGCTCACGTTTTGAAATTCTTTTATACCATTTAGGTTGAGTTTTGTAATAAGAATCACAACGGGAATTAGTTAGTCCCGCCCATATTGCAGGTGATTAATTGATTTTTGCTAATTTTTTGGAGTTCAAGAATGAGTTGAATTGATATTAATAGATGAGCTTAGAATATCTTGTCCCAAAAGGTGAATCCTCACCCCAGACGCCCCCATACTCGGCCCGACAGAATATGAGGGAGTTAATCATGGTGACTCAACTGGGCACAGTGACTAGACCAGTGCTCACTACGCAAGAGTCCCCTCATTTTGAGAGATTACTCTCACATTATCGCTGATGAGACTCGATTCTTAATTCTTGTCCCAAAAGAAACACTTTGTTCCTCAACTATGACAAGCTGAGCTTAGAATATCTTGTCTTTAACTTCATGAAGGTCAAGACACGTGGCACTGAGGAGGCTGAAGCTGCCCATTCTGTGATCCTCTAGCTAGGCTCGAATTTATCGTTTTCAAGGTTGCAGGGATTAGTTCCATAAATAGAATGCAATGATTTCGATTTGAAAACTAATCAGTTCTATACCATTTGGAATAGTTGTAAATCAATTTGACTAATCATCAATTTAAAACAAATTGGTTCTAAATTGAAATCCATTGGAACCAGTTCGATCCCAATTGGTTCTAAATCCTTTTGAAAATCGATAAAAAAAAACCCATTATAAAAAATACTTGTCTTTATAATGTTTAAATACCGGCCGTATGAATAATATTTTTTCTTTTTTTATATATAAAACTTGAAAACAATTAAGGTGTGTTTGATAACATAAAAAATACATGAAAAATGTCTCATTCAAGGAATTGAATTCCATCTTGGGTGTTTGACACACTATATTTTTCATGAAATTGAATTTCATGATACAATCATTAAAACTTATTTTTTGTTCTTTTCCATAAAAAATTTCATTTAAATGGGAGATAATTTTTATTTTTCATATAAATTAGAAAATACTTTCTTTTTCATTTAAATGCTATCGAACACACCCATAAGAGTGTGTTTTGCATTTACTTGATAGATACCATGGATTATGCCAATAACTGCCCCCATTTGATTTGTCATATTTCTGTTTTATGAATAATGAATCATGTCATGTTTGTTTGATTGAATTTAATAATAATAATAATATATATATAATTGGATAGGTGGGTGGGTGGGTGGTCCAAAGCCAAAAGTTGGGAGTTGTAGATGAACCTAACAACATTAGATGATTTAAATCCATAGTCTTCTATTCTTCCATCCAACCATAATCCATGATTTTGGCAATAATTAATTATTGTTTAACCAATCATTCTTTTGTTTGTTTGTTTGTTTGCCATCACTAATGACACTTTAACCATAATCCAAACTCTCTCTCTCTCTCTCTCTCACACTCACACACACACACACACACACTTAATATTCTACTATTGTCTATAGACTCTATATATACTGTCTTATCCAATAATAATAATCTAATTAATAATTACTGACTTTTAAGCATCCATTTGAGCATTTGTCGCCTTTCCTTATTGTCTTCCCCCTTCTCACTTACAACCATACTAATCTCTACACACACACAATTACACAAACATAAACTCATTTACAAATTTTATAATTGGAATTTTTATTCTCAATTCTTATATTTAAAATAATAATAATAATAATAATAATAATAAATATAACCCTTGAAGTTTGAAATTAGAATTTTGAAATAAATAATTAAAATTCTTTTGTTCCACTATTTATTTATTTATTTATTATTTAACATTATATATTAATTTTTACTTAGATTGAATGAATAAGGGTAATATGGTCAAAATTACTCAGCAAATTCCATTTTCCACACATAAGAATTATTAAAAAAAAGTGAGGATTAAACATTACAGTCACAAATACATGTACATATAGACCACTCGTTCCATAGTGATGGTGATGGTGATTGACTACTAGCAAGTGAAACCCGATGCATCACCTTACTAGCATTTATTATTATTAGTACTAGTGCACATAATTTCACAAACTTATATTATTATAGAATTAAAGCAATGCTCACTCACAAACCCTCAAATTATTATTAAGTGATTGGTTGCCATGACAATGACACCCACAAAACACCCAGATGGCAAATAGGAAAATATGAAACATTCACTGCATCATCTTTCGTAAGTGTCATATAAAAGCAACCCCATTTGCTTGCTAATCTGACCCACCAAACCAAATTCAAAGTAAATGGCTCAAAGCAAGACAGCAAGTCGTCTGCTTTTCATTTATAATAGATGCACCAAATCCTGGGGTTGCACCCCACCCCAACTTCCACCCATCCCTTTCCAACATTCACACACAGAGTGTGTGTGTGTGTGTGTGTGTAAGGGAGGAGATCATGCATCAGATGAGAGTCAAATCCCACCAGAGTTTTACCAAGGTTGTGACTGACTAGAACGATGATATTTATGTCAGTTTTGTTGGTTTACTAATCAATTTGAATAGACAGAATATTCATCATGCAAATTTTTAAACTCTAAACGAGAATAAAGCAGGTAAAATGTTCATTTAATCTTGTTATTTAATGAATAAAATCGACATTACTATTATTGTTCTTAAGATGAGATGGACGTGATTTCACTGTAAATGGCAACAACCATGCCATTCTTTTAAAGAAAATTTTAACTTGACATGAAATACTAAGTAAACCAAAACACATAGGTGTCGATAAAAATGTCTTAAATTAGAATTGGGGGAAACATATCTTAGTTTTTTGAAAAATTGATTAGAAGAACTATATGAATATTCTTCCGTGAATGTTTCATTGATGTACGTGTGATTTATGTACACAAAATCTCCAAAAAAAACTCTCCTAATTTATAGGAGTAGATTATAACAAATTTAGTTAACTATTTTATAGATTTGGATGAATGAGAATTTGGATATCTTTATCTGATTTTCGAGGCTACTTCATCCTTTTTTCTCTTTATCTTTTAGTTTGATTTGTTGTGATCTTTTCACAACATCTTGATCCTTATCTACTTGGTCATCAACTTATTCTTCCTTATTTTTATCTTCTTCCAACACTCTCCTTCAAGTTGGTGAATAAATATCTGTTATTCTCAGCTTACGTCCAAGTAACTCAAACCCTAATTTCTGCATTGGCTTAGTCAAAATGTCTCCCTCTTGAGCTTTAATAGGAACATAAGTGAGGTTTATGTCTCATCTTTCAATCTCTTGTTTGACAAAATGTCTATTAATTCTGACATGTTTTATCCAGTCATGTTGTATCGGATTGTTCACAATACTTATAGCTAATTTGTTGTCACTCTAGAGCTATTTAGGAGAGGATACATGTATACTTAGGTCCTTCATTAATCTTCCTAACCAAATAACCTCACATATTTCTTAAGCAATTGCTCTATACTCAACTTCTACATTGCTACAAGCAACAACCTGTTGTTTCTTACTTTTCCATGTAACTAGGTTCCCCCATAGCTTTGTGCAATACCTTGATGTAGATCTATTGTCCTTAATGGATCCAGCCCAATTTGCATCTACATATGGACTAATGCCCCTATCTTGGCTCTTTCTAAACATTAGTCATTTCTCTCGTGTTCCTTTGAAATACCTGAGGATATGGTGTGCTGCCTTAAGGTGTCTTTTTGTGGGTGAGTGCATGAATTGACTAATAATACTTACAACATATGCAATATTTGGTCGAGTGTGAGATATGTAGATTAGTTTTCCTACTAGGTGCTAGTTTCTTCCCTTGTCCACTTAGTATTCTTCCTTGCTATTTTCTTTATTCTTCTAATTGAGCTCTGGGGGAGTACTTGCAGGCTTACACCCAGGTTTGCCTATTTCTTTTAGCAAATCTAAGGTGTATTTTCATTGGGATATAAAAATACATTTCTTGCTTCTAGCCACCTCCAATCCCAAGAAATATCTCAATTCTCCCAAGTCTTTTACCTCAAATGCATTCTTTAGTTGTTGCTCAAGATTTTCAATCTCTTAGCTATTATCTCTTGTGATGACGATATCATTTACATATACTATTAGGATTGTTCTCTTTCTATCAGCTTCAAGCTTTGTGAAAAGAGTATGATCTGTTTGCCCTTGATTGTATCCAAATCGATTTAGAGTATCACTAAATCTCTTGAACCATGCCCTAGCAAACCGCTTGAGACTATACAATGACTTTTTTAGTCTACATACCTTCCCTCTTGTATCATTTCCCTCAAAGCCAGGTGGTATCCTCATATAGATCTTTTCTTCTAGCTCACAATTCAAGAAGGCATTATTGATATGCAATTGATGTAGTCTCCAATCTAGATTTATAGCCTATGAGAGTAATACCTGAATAGAGTTTAGCTTAGCTACTAGAGCAAAAGTCTCCTCGTAGTTAAGACTTTTAGTTTATGTAAACCCTTGGGCTACTAGTCTAGCCTTGTACTTGTCAATGCTTCCATCTGATTTATACTTCACAGTAAATACCCACTTGTTCCCTACAATCTTCTTTCCATCTAGTAGCCTCACAACTTCCCAAGTATCAATAGTTTCTAAGGCCTGCATTTCTTCCATAACAACTGCCTTCCACTTTTCATCCAATAGTACATGGTAAATATCTCTAGAAATTGTTGGTGTAAAACGTGTATAAAATAGAGAGAAGAAGCTAATTCTAAGAGGATTATTTCATTCACTGCATAGTTCTTGTTAAATAGAGCTTGAGTTTAATAGAAAATAAAAAAATTTGCTGACTACAAGGCATAAATATCAACTTCCTAATAACAAGTCAAAAATAATATTTTATCTCCTAAATACTTGATCTTCAGTCACATGTTGTTGTTGACCCATTCCTTAGCAACTGATCAGCCTAATCTTTAGGCTATATGCAACTACTTCAGGCATTCTTTCAACACTTCTTGTCTTAATAGTTGCAGAGACCTAATTTTTAATTTTAACATGTTTTAGATATAGGTATATGGGCATTTTATGGTTTATGATTATGAGGCATATGTATGGTTATGGGGCATAGGCATTTTTTTGGGCATATGCATGGATATGATTTTGAGTAAACTTAAAATAACTCATTCTCGGGTTGGCTATTTATTGTTGCTTTGCCTTCATTTTGTTGTTGATTTTTACATACTCTTTTCACATGACCCAGTTAACCACATTAATTGCATTTGATATATGGTCTCCACCAACACTTGTTATTTGGATGATTTGTCTTTTTACAATGAGGGCAAGTAGGATGATTTCCCTCATTATTTTTCATTGACTTTGCTTGAAAAGCCCATTCCACAGAGCCTTGTTTCCTCATCAATCTTCTTTGTTCTTGTGCCTGCAAGGCACTCAAAACTTCTACCAAGGTGATCTTGGACAGATCCTTTGTGTTTTTCGAGGAGATTATTGAAGCTTCATAATTTTCTGGAAAACACAAAGGATCAATAACCTCATTGGAAAACACAAAGGATCTGTCCAAGATCACCTTGGCAGAAGTTTTGAGTGCCTTGTAGGTACAAGAACAAAGAAGATTGATGAGAACAGAAGGCTTTGTGGAAGGGAATTTTCAAGCAAAGTCAATGAAGAACAAGGAGGAAAATCATCCTACTTGCCCTCATTGTAAAAAGACAAATCATCCAAAGAACAAGTGTTGGTGGAGACTAGATGTCAAATGCAATAAATGTGGTCAATTGGGTCATGTGGAGAGAATATGCAAAATCAACAACAAAATGAAGCCAAAGCAACAATGAATAGCTAACCGGAGGATGAGCTATTTTAAGTCTACTCAAAATCATATCCATGCCTATACCCAAAAAAATGCCTATGCCCCATAACCATACATATGCCTCATAAGCATAAATCATAAAATGCCCATATGCCTATATCCAAGACATGCCAAAATTAAAAATTAGGTCTCTGCAGTTGTTAAGACAAGAAGGAGCGTTGAAAGAATGCCTAAAGTAGCTACATATAGCCTAAAGATTAGGCTGATCAATTGCTGAGTATTGAGTCAACAACAACATGTGACTGAAGACCAAGTATTTAGGAGATAAGATATTATTTTTGAATTTTTGACTTGTTATTAGAAAGTTGATATTTATGTCTTGTAATTAGCAGATTTTTCTATTTTTTGTTAAACTCAAACTCTATTTAACAAGAACTATGTAGTGAATAAAATAATCCTCTTAGAATCAGCTGTTTCTCTCTGTTCTATATACGTTTTACACCAACAAATGGTATCAGAGCCCTTATTTTTAAGGGACTTGTGATCCATATCCAAAGTTAAGAACATCAAACACACACAAATTCCACAAAACACTTGCTTCTCTACATCAATGGATTTGGAAGTACCATTTATGGCCCTTGCACCACTAGTTTTCTATAGCGAAAATTACCATGTTTGGTCTGCAAAAATGGAAGCACACCCAGAGGCTAATGATCTATGGGAGGCTGTTGAAGAGGAGTATGTAGTTCCTCCATTACTTGAGAATCCCACGGTGGCACAAATGAGGAACCACAAGGAGAGAAAGTCAACAAAGTCCAAGGCTAGAGCTACTTTTTTGCTGTAGTTTCATCATCCATCTTTATAAGGATAATGAATTTGAAATCAGCTTTTGAGGTATGAAACTTCCTTAAAAGTGAGTATGCTGGGAATGAAAGAATAAAATGTATGCAGGTCTTAAACTTAATAAGGAATTTGAAATGCAAAAGATGAAGGAGTTTGAAACTATAAAAGAGTATTCAGACAAACTTCTGAGTATTGCCAACAAGGTCAGGTTGTTAGGTTCAGAATTTATTGATTCAAGAATAGTACAAAAGATTCTTGTTACTGTTTCAGAAAATTATAAAGCTTCAATAACCTCATTGGAAAACACAAAAGATCTGTCCAAGATCACATTGGCAGAAGTTTTAAGTGCCTTGTAGGCACAAGAACAAAGAAGATTGATGAGGAAACAAGGCTCTGTGGAAGGGGCTTTTCAAGATGAAGAACAATGAGGGAAATTATCCTACTTACCCTTATTGTAAAAAGACAAATCATCCAAAGAACAAGTGTTGGTGGAGACCATATGTCAAATGCAATAAATGTGATCAATTGGGTCATGTGGAGAGAGTATGCAAAAATTAACAACAAAATGAAGCCAAAGCAACAATGAATAACAAACTGGAGGAGGAGTTATTTTAAGTCTACTCAAAATCATATCCATGCCTATGCCCAAAAAAATACTTATACCCCATAACCATACCTATACCTCATAACCATAAACCATAAAATGCCCATATGCCTATATCCAAGACATGCCAAAATTAAAAATTAGGTCTCTGCAGCTATAAAGGCAAGGAGAAGTGTTGAAAGAATGCCTGAAGATTAAGCTGATCAGTTGCTGATGAATAGGTCAACAACAACATATGGCTGAAGACCAAGTATTTAGGAGATAAGATATTATTTTTGAATTTTTGACTTGTTATTAGGAAGTTGATATTTATGTTTTGTAATCAGTAGATTTTTCTATTTTCTCTTAAACTCAAGCTCTATTTAACAAGAACTATGCAATGTATAAAATAATTCTATACACAATAGAGAGAAGAAGCTGATTCTAAGAGGATTATTTTATTAACTGCATAGTTCTTGTTAAATAAAGCTTGAGTTTAACAGAAAATAGAAAAATCTACTGATTACAAGGCATAAATATCAACTTCCTAATAACAAGTCAAAAATTCAAAAATAATATATTATCTCCTAAATACTTGATCTTCAGCCACATGTTGTTGACCCATTCCCCAGCAACTGATCAGCTTAATCTTTAGGCTATATGTAGCTACTTCAGGGATTCTTTCAACAGAAATAACAACATCATCAATGTTGACAGTAAATGCTCTGAATTGAGAAGATAGTTTTGAGCACCCCAAATAATTTGAAATAGGGTGTTTTATAACACATCGCTTTTCTCTTACTGAGTGTGTCACTATGCTGAGACCCAAAATATACATAAATTATTTTTTTCTTTCTTTCTCGTTACATAACTTAAACTTTAAGTACTGAATTCCAAACAAAACCCCTAGCAAATCATTCACAATGCGGAAGCGATAATCGAAACCTGATATGGTACATACCTGAATTCACCTTATATTATATCATAAAGAATCCGTACCATATATTACATCATATTCTCAAATATAAAATACATGGAGATTCCATAACATTCTAACAAGACTAATCATCAATAAAGCATAAGCTAAAATATATCCGAATCAGCTCGTTGAATTCATCAGTCACACCATCATGTGTAGTCTCATCTCAACCTACTCCTTGCCTAAACTACAAGTCTAAACTGGAACGTTAAATGTTCTAGGGGCATAACTCATTAGAAGATGAAACTTCTAATGAAGGTCCAAAGACATATATATGAATACATGATATGATAACATGAACAACATTTGCCCTTAATATAACTTCCCAGGCCCACCAGCCCGGCACGGAATCCTAGGCAAATTTCAAACCTCTACAAGATAAGTCTAACGTTATTCCATTATTGTCGTAAGGGAATTACGGCTACACTCTGGGTCGACATCCCATTCCCATGCACAAATATCAATATGACCATCACATCGTGTCATGCAATTATCACGACTTTCCACATAACATGACAAAATGAATATATAATAAACATATCATGAATATAAATTCTTGTGAGAAAATCACTCACCTTTGCCCAAAAATCAAGACACCTCGAAAGCGCGCATCACCTCAATATGTGTGCTCGAACTCGATTCTCGTGCCAACTCTCAAAAAGTGCACCAATCACATCATCTCGATCACCTCAATCATAAAAATGATATTTCATTACTAAATATCCTCAATATTCAATTTATTTCATTTTTCCTTCATTTTCTCCCATTTTTCCTTCTAAAAATCCCAATAAATACCATAGAGACTTTTTTTCTCAAATCTAATTCCACAACAATTTATCATAGGCTATGAAGTTCAAGGGAAAAATACTAGACTTACCCGGATGATGCGTTTTCATAGAAAACGAGGATCTTTGATGCTAAAATTGAGACATTGGGAAGGTAAACCTCAAAAATTTTTGCACGAACCCCCGCAAAATAATTTTCTAGAATTTTAAGAATTTTTCTCAAATTTTTCAAAGGCCCTATGCGCCCCCACTCGCCTAGGGCGAGTGGGGGCGCGTGGAGTACCAGCGCATGATCGGCACGCGCCGGTCATCTTCTCCAACGATGGGTGTGCCGACGATCTGAGCTGACTCCACCAGATTCTTCCTCTTGCTTAGTCGATCATGATTGTGTGACTTGGGGGCCAACCGGTCGTTTGAAAGCCCGGCTGGATGGACCGCCTCTATTCTCCATTGACCTTCGAATCGCCTTCAAACCTCAACCAAAATAACCCAAAATCTCCAGAATGATTCTACATCTCATGGGCATCAAAAGCCCCTTATTCCCATTACCCAATTTGTTCGATTTCGGCCTCAATTTGAAGCTTTTTTTTCCCCATTTTCAACCATCGCAGAACCCCTATTTATAGGCATTGTCGATGTTTCAAATGCCCAAGATTGGCTAGCCCATGAACCTTAGAGCACAACCCTACCCCAAATCGACCTTGAGGCACCCTTATCTGACCAAAAAAAGGAGTCGCAGACGCGCGAAAATTCGACCAACTTTCGGCCGTTTTCTTTTTGCTTTTCTGGCCAACCCATTGGCCGTTGTCGGCCAAGCCCTTTACAAAAGATGCTCCCTCGACCATCCCTCGTGCAACCTTGTGGTCCATTTCAGCCAAGGTCGATCGGCCATGTGTTGGTCGAATTCCATTGGCCCAACTTTTGCATATTTGCACTTTGGCCCCTCCAAGTTTATTATCACTTTAGCCCATTTCACTTAACCCTTTCACTTTCCAATATTGTATTTAAGACCCACAGGTCCTAAAACATCCATTTGACCCCTGAAGATTCTGAAAAAAATATCGTTTTGACCTCCCTTTGGCAATTCCAAAAAACTGTACTTAGGCCCGAATCTTCGTTTTGGCCCCAACCTTTTTTGTTTCTTTCTAAAACCATTGAAGGGTTGTTCTTTATGAAAAATCGAAACCCTCTCAAGCTTCTATTGACTTCCCAAAAGTTGTCTATAATAATTCGATATTGCAGCCTAATTGGTAGCTGCATTTTAACTGTATCGAAAATTGTTCTTGATCTCATTTCTTTCGATATCATAAATCATGTCTCGAACTACTCATCACGGCCATATCTTTTTCCTTTGGCATCTCGGCTCCCGGGCACTCCCTACAGTCGATTCGGTCATTTATATGGTAATAAATTACCCTTATACCTTCAATTTATCCTTAAATTCCATTTTTGCCCCAAGATAAATTACCCTTGAATCCTTTAAAATTTCTCGGGTATTACATGTTTAGTGCAAGATCTTACCCATTTTCTTAGTGTAATTGGGATATCTAAATCATCACCTTCATCACCTCATTTGTCTTCCAAACTGTTCATTGCATCAGCATCTTTCATAGCCCCCTCATCTGGACTTATCTCCGGATTAAATAATGTGATTAGCTGAGAATCATGAGGCCTTCTAAAACAAACCAACAATGGTGGTTTCTTTAAAACTTGATCATCCTTCTGAATCTGAGTGTTCTTATTATCTCCTTCTTGATGGCTTTGGGCAAAAGAAACAGGAATTGGAATTGATTCAGAAATAGGATTAGATGGTTCAGAAATAGGGATAGGAGCATGTAAGGAAATAAAAGAAGAAATAGGAGAAGAGCAAGTAGGGATAGGCATAGTTGAGTCCCAATATTGCTCTATACTAGGAATACCTCCTTATAGAGAAATATTCTGAGAAAATGGTTAATGCTTGAGAAAAAAGACATCACAAGACACAATAAAGCGTCGGGTAGTAGGGCTATAGCATTTATATCCTTGCTAAGTAGAGGAGTAGCTAACAAAGATGCACTTGAGAGCTTTAGGGTCCATCTTAGATTAAATAAGTTGGTTTTTGTGTACAAAAATAGTACATCCAAAGACCTTTGGGGAAAGAGGATTTAGGACTCGGGTATGATGAGGGTAAAAGTCAAGTAAGATACTTAAGGGAGTTTTGAACTTTAGAATTTCGGAGGGAAGCCAGTTGATGAGATAAGCAATTGTGAGGATAACTTCTCCCTAATAAGCATTTGAGACTGAATGAGTGAACATTAAGGCCCTTATAGTCTCAAGAAGATGACAGTTCTTTCTTTCAACTATCCCATTTTGTTGAGGATTGTAAGGGCATGAACTTTGATAAATGATACCATGCTCAGTTAGGTAATAGTTGAACTCATTTGAGAAGTATTCATGGCCATTATCAAAACGTAATACATGAATTGATGATTGAAATACATTTTGTACTATTTGATGAAACCTTTTGAAAACAAGATAGGCTTTAGATTTGTCTTTCATTAGGAACACCCAACTAACCATTATCTGGTCATCTATGAATATAATGAACCATCGAGTGTTAGTTAAACTAGGAGTCTTAGCTAGTCCTTAAATGTCACTATGGACCAAATGAAATGGCTTTGAAGGCTTATAGATATGATTAGGATGTGAACTTTTGGTTTGTTTTGCAAAGATACAATGTTCACAATAAAAATTCTAGATTTTATTAATAGAAAAATGAGGATACAAGACCTTAAGATACTCAAATCTAGGATGCCCCAAACATTGATGCCATAACATGATTTTAGACCCTGAAACAGTAAACAAGGAGGATTGAATAGAAGATCCAGATCTAGTCGAATAATCAAGCCTTGGAATTTGATAAAGAGCTCATTTCTCCTTAGCTCTGTCAATCATCTTCCCTGAAGATAAATCCTAAAATTCACAATGAGATTGAAAAAATGTCATTAAATAGCCAATTTCTCTAGTTAGTTTTCTTACTAATAGTAAGTTACATTTTAAATCAGGTACATATAATATTGATTTTAGGATTAAACTTGTTACACAAGTTGTCCCTTTTCCTTGAGCCAAGGATGTTGTACCATCAACCATAAAAACAGTAATACCTTGATCATAGGGTTCATAATTGGACAACATCTCAAGAGGACCAGTCATGTGGTTAGATGTTCCCATGTCTATGATCCAATAGTTTGTAGAAAATTTATGAGAGAGTAAGGTGTATTTAACATTACCTTGTTTGGCCAGAGATACCATCAGATTAAGGCTATCTGTAGTTTTAGATTTATTTACCTTAGTTTTGTTTAGTAACTAATGTAACACCTCCAATTGATTGGCTGTCAAAGTGAAATTTGTTGGTTTTCCCCCTTTAGCCTCTACCACATATGTAGATTGACTTCATTTTCACTGATTCTTTGGCTTCCAATTTGTTAGCTTTCCATAAATCTTCTAACAAATCTCCCTAGTATGGTAGCTCATTGCAATGATCATACCACTGTTTATACTTTTGAAACTCCCCTTTAGATGTGGTAGGTGATTTTGCTCGTGAAGTGTTCAGGGCTGAGATTTGTGTGTATACCTCATTATTAGAAGGCCCTGATGCAGGTAAACATCACTTTCTTTCCGTCTTATTTCTACAAAAGCTTCTCTCATGGATGGAAAGGGCTTTGTTTTAAGTAATCTGCCTCTTACTTCATCTAGATCTGAATTTAGGCCATGTAAGAAGTCAAATACTCTCTCTTTTTCTACCATCTTGTCATATTTTCTTCCACCTTAGAATACCCCCATGTGATCTCATAAAATAAATCCATCTCATGCCACAATTTAGTTTAGTGTATTGTAGTATTTAGTGACTGAATTAGTACCTTGTTTTGTGATTTAAATAATTGATCGGATCTGGAGGGATTGGGCTATGTTCTCCAAGTGTGAATTGATCTATTGTACAACTTTCCAAACTTCACTTGCTGTCTTGTAGAATAAGTAGATTCTTCCAATTTTTGGTTCTATGAAATTGACCAACCAAGTCATAACAATTGCATTCTCTGTCTCCCACACGCCATAGGATGCTGACTTGGTGCTAGGCTTCGAAATTGCTCTTGTTAAATAGCCTACCTTCCCCTTTCCTCGAACTATTAATAAGACTGATTAAAACCATTTTCTAAAGTTAGTTTCATTCAGTTGAGTAATCTGAAATGAATGACTATCAAGGGCTATTGGAGTGACTGGAACTTGTGTATTCTTCATTAGAAAAGGATTAATTAGTAGTGTAGGTCTCACAAGCTAATTGATTTTTAGCCATATTGTGGACCTAGGAATTCTACATGCAATGGGAAACAAGGAATAAAATGCCACAAGACCGTGGCTCTATATCATGAAAAATTGATTAAGAGAACTATGAATATTCCTCCGTGAATATTTCATTGATCTAAGTGTGATTTACTTATACAATCTCCAAACTCTCTTAATTTACAATAGATTACAACAAATTTAGCTAACTGTTTTATAGATTTGGATGATTGAGAACCTGGACATCTTTATCTGATTTCTAAGGCTGCTTCATCCACTCTTTATCTTTTAGTTTGATTTGTTGTGATCTTTTCACATCATCTTGATCCTTATCTACTCAGCCATCAACTTGTTCTTCCTTATCTTTATCTTCTTCTAACTTTTTTAAATAAAGAAACCACAATGACCATCAAATGAAATAATTTCTTCACATTGCAGACATAAAAGATATTCCAATTTAGACTTGCAAAGGCATTTTGTAGAAAATATTATTAAAACAGCAACACTGGCCGACTGGCATCGAACATAGCAACGGTGTTAACAAGCATAGCAATTGCAGAAATAATTTACTTCCTTGGCGGATGGAAATGTTTTCATCACTGAATTGGCTTAGACGGTTTTGCCAAGCACTGCAAGGGAAAACAACAAACCGAGTTTGAATCCCCCATTAGACAAATGGACTGCAAGGTCGGATACATGAATTTTAGATTATACTGTAAAAAAATAAGTAAAACGTGATGCCGAGTATGAAATGCAAAGAATTATGTATGAGATCAAGAGAAGATTGACAAGTTGACCGCCAAATTGGTTGCATCCAACCTCCTCTCTCCCAATATGGGTCCATTTGTGTGAGAGAGAGTGATAAGATAAAAGAGAAGAAAAAAATTGACAATGAAGAAAAAGTATATGATGGAACAAATTTACCTTACAAGAAGTGGTAGGTCTGAGGAAAGTCTGTGTAGAGCCTTTAAACTTGAGAAATGAGTCCTACTAAAGAAGATGTTAGCCATAATGATTTGAAAGTGCCTCTGGAAGAAGACTTTATACTTTCTGATGGATTGGTTTTCAAACCATTCCAGGAACTCAACTCGGCTGGACAAGTGAGTTCTCCATGATATCCTTTAAAGTCATTCTTAGGCAATTACTCAATTAACATAGCACTTATGCTGCGTAACTCCAAGGCCCAGTTTCTTTCAATAATCCTTCAATACCTGTTTAATCTTATCCAAAAGGGGACCCACCTTTCGGTGAGCAGCAACTGTAAATTGCACACGATTGGACATGCAGCTTCTCAATTGTAACTCTTATCTGTCAAATGGATTATGAAAGCAGGACCCTTGACACCTATGCTTCTGCATCCAAATGAGTGCGGTCTAAGTCAATTTTTGCATTCTGCTTTACAGTGAATACAAGCCTGGTATGTTGGTATCATATTCAAGAATCTACTCTTCCATATCGTCTCTGCCTTTGCTCAAATGATTGTAAAGCCTTTACAAACTCCGATTCCCCAAAATCAGGCCAATGTGACTCTGTGAAGTATAGCTCAGTATATGCCAACTGCCACAGTAAGAAGTTACTTACTCTCAGCTCACCACTGGTCCGTATAAGTAGGTCAGGATGTGGCATCTCTGTACAATTTGTTTGCAGTTCTTGCTCTATCAAAAATTCATTGATGTCTTCGGGTTCAACAAGACCATCTTTAACCTTCACTGCAATGTTTCGGCAAGCTTGCACAATGTCATACTTCCCACTATAGCTAACTGCTACAATCAGTTGGAGTCCTGAATTATTCTTTGTCCTCTGCTCAGCATCAGCTATCAGTTCTTTTAGGGACACCGGAAGCTTGGAAGAATCCCCAATAATTGAAAGCCGAATGTTTTTCCTATTGAAAAGTGTCAAATTAACTGAATTTTCATGCTACAAGCCATAAAATGTTAAAGACAGATCTCTAAGTAGAAGGAAGAGCAAATGGCAAAAGTAATGTAGAGCATTGTGTTGGAGAGTCCGAGTTAGCTAGGTAAGATAGCTGATGATATGTGGCAGCAGGGACTCAATGACGCTGATTATAGTGATAAGCAGTGCTTGAAGATTGAAAAGATAAGGAAGAGAAGGATCCGGATAGGTTCCAAAAGTATAGGAAAAATTATAGGAGTTATGCTATGTACCATATCTAATCTAACTTTCGTATCCTACTCAAAATTGGATTGTACCCCATCTCCTAAAAGTTAGGATCAGTTAACGTAGCAGCATGTATAAATATAGGTTCTCTACTGTAACGACCCGTTCCCGGGTTTATGCCATTATTGATATTTATTTTAGATTGGTGAAGATATATATATATATATATTTTGTTTTTATTTATTAAAATGGAAAGAAAAATGGAAATAGAAAAAGGAAATGGCAAAGTTGTGATATGGTGCAAGAGCAAGGGCAAAATGGGAAGAATGGAGAAATATATAAGCAATCTTGATTTCAATTCTCTTCATTCTCGTTCTTCTCTTCTTCTTGCCTTCTTCAAGTTCTATCTTCTTTGAAATTAAGCTTTAGGAAGAGATTTGGTGGAGGAAATTAGAGGGCTTTTACTTGGAAGCTTGAGGATCTTCTTCTTCTCCACTTAAATCACCCATTGAAGCAAAGGCAAGCTCCTTCTTGTTCTCCATCCTTTCTTTTTTGTTGGATGTAAGTTCTCTCCCTTCTTTTCTTCTAAAAGTAAGTTCTAAACTCTCTTTGCTTTCTTTTGAATCCCTTGGCTTTGATGTTTTTCAAGAAAAGCTTGGTTTTGAAAGCCATGTAGAAATGGTTGTAACTCTCTCAAATCCCTTGTTTTATTTCCTTTGTTTCATTTGGGTCTTGAAATAGAGGTTGTAGTACCCTTTTTGAATGAGGGATTATGGTGGAATTGGAGTATTGGAAGGTTTGGAAGGGGTTTGAAGGGTTTTGGGGGTGTTTTGTTCGTCATTTTTGGGTTCTGGAGGTTCAACAGTTGACTCTAGGGTGTTGGGAGTCGACTTTTCATGAAGGGTTCTCGGCTAGGTCGACTCTGGGCATGTGACAGTCGACTTTGCCTCGAGAGTCGACTCCCGAGTGTCGAAAGTCGACTGCCGCGGTAGGCTGCATTGCGCACCTGTATGGTTTTTACCATAACTTTTTCTATAGATATCCGATTGACGAACCGTTTGAAGCGTTGTAAACTAGACTCGATAGGCTTCGTTTTGGTATATAATTCAACCCATTTGGCCAACATTTGAGTAGTCTATTATTGTGAGCTTTGAAGGGTTCGATTCTCCCTTCTGTTTGTTGTGGAATGAAGCTAGGTTGTTGTGGTAGGTTCTCATAGAGGTTGCTATGGCCAAGTTTATGTGTAAATGATCATTTTATATTCAGTTCATGGTCAGTTCATATGCATGCAAGAGCTTGGGATATGCATTGGGGGGTTTCACGTGACTGAGTGCTTGTCACACGACCATGATATTTACTTGCTAGTTGTTAAGCACGAGCATTTGCATTTGGCGTGTGATTTACTAGTTGGGCAAGGCTTGGCGGGATGCTTGGCTTATGGGGGCTTTGTATCCTGTCCAGTCTATTATGCCACCCTCTTACGTGTTGCATTTACATGAGTCTTGGCGCCGGTTTTGAGATACAGCTGTACGGTGTCGGGCTTTCCCGAACCGAGTTATTAAGGATGCCTCGGCGTGCCTAGCTTTTTATTTTGGACGCTTATGCGTTCCAGCGAGTGTGGTCGCTCCCACTCGAGCGAGCTTTGGCTCGTAGTTCAGAGATAGTTGCTTTCAGAGCAGTAGCAGGTTTGTTATTAGGACTTGGGTGCTAATGCATTTCTTATTTGGGCCCCAAGATCCAGTATGTGAGCATTGTTACTTTTCAGTTGATACCTGCTTCATTTTATGATTGTACATGGCATGTTATGCATGAGTTATAGTTTGTTATGTACTTGAGAGGTAAGTGTACTCTTAGTGCCTATTCTTTGTGCCTTCCTTTCTTATGAGCTTACTGAGTCATTTGAACTCACCTTGTTTCTCTTCATTCTAGGTAAAGGCAAGGACCCGGTCATAGGCGAGTCTAGCGGTTCCCGACTTATGGGTTAGACGGTGTACAGGGCCATGCAGACCTAGCAGTGTCAGCCTGGGGTCTCTTTTGTGCATTTTGTCGCTTCTAGACTATATTTTTCTTTAGTTTATTTCGGTCTGTATGGATTGTATTTATTTGTGTGGCCAGTGTGCTAGTGATGTATGTTATGCATGCCCGGGCTATGTAAGCCTAGAGATCAGCTGTTGTATAGCAGATTGAGGTTTTGAAATGCATGCCAAGATGGCAAGTTTCTTTTCTCAGTTTTCTTTTGATAATTATTAGCAGCATGCATGACAGGTCCTTTGAGATCAGGTTGCCTCTAATTTAGTAGGGCACCCGCTCTGGTTCTTTGGGGACCTGGGTGGGGGCCTTACATCTATAGTATATACATTAAGAGTTTGATTTCTCTCCTAAACTCAGTTTAATCCTAGGGTATTCTGTTCATGGTATCAGAGCTCGGTTCATTCTAGCCAGAATATCCAGATAACATGGCTGCTTCAAACCCTGAGAATCCAGCCCCTACATCTGCAGAATCGTCTCACTTCCAATCCTCAACTTGCAGCAACTCTGGCTGCAGCAATCCCTACAAGTACCCTATCAACTGATAGCCACACCTTGTAGATTACACAACACAGATTGAATGGAAGAAACTTCTGGGAATGGTTTCAATCAGTTATGCTGGTAATCAAGGGCAAGGGAAAAATTGGCTATCTATAAGGAGCTGTTCCAACTCCACCAAAGGATACCAGTGAATATCAAAGATGGGAGGCAGAGAATTCAATAATTATGGCATGGCTCATAAACTCAATGGAGTCGAAGATAGGCCGAACCTATCTCTTCTACAAGACTGATAAGGAGGTGTGGGATGCTGTCCACAAGATCTAATCTGATCTTGAAAACACAGCCCAGTGTTTTGAGATTAAATTAGCCATTAGAATCACTAAACAAGGTAGTCTTGGAGTTACTGAATATTACAATAACCTGATGGAGTTATGGTTCTATGATCTAAGTTGGGAGTGCTCTATTGATTGTAAAAAATACAGCAAGATGCTGGAGAAGGAAATGATTTTTGATTTTCTCCAAGGACTCAACTCCGATTTAGATGAGGTCTGGGGACGCCTACTTGGTGCCAAACCACTTCCATCATTCCGAGAAGTATTCACAGAGGTTAGGAGAGAAGGAAGCAGGAAGAGAGTGATGCTTACAGCAACATAACCAAGTGCAGGTTCTGCCCTTGCTACAACCAAAAGAGAAGACAATCCTACGGACAAACAATGGTGTGAACATTGTAATAAGCCCTATCACACAAATAATACACGCTGGAAATTACACGGGAAGCCAGCAAACTAGAAACCCAGGAATCAAAGAGAGAAAGAAAGGCCACCTTATACAACAACAAGTGCTCCTACACTTGAAAGAGATATGAGTTTGAATTTAACTACTGAACAGGTGGAATTCCTACAGAAGCTATAGAATTGTACTCATATTGCAAAAGATTTAGATGTCTCAGCAGCTAATCCCTCAGCATCTATGGCCCAAAAAGGTAATCTGAAATTTTCCTTATTAACTAGGAAGATGAATGGAAGTTATTGGGTTGTAGACACCGGTGCATCTGACCATATGACTAGATTTACAACCATACTTGAGCAATTTCAGCCTAGAGATAAGGAATTGACTGTATTGATGGCAGATGACATTATGTCCTTAGTTATGGGGCAAGGGAATGTTTGTGTATTGGTTTGCAACTTAAATCTGTTTTATATGTGTCAAATTTAAAGTGTAACTTGCTGTTTGTTAGCAAGTTAACAAAGGATATGGATTGCATTGTAATCTTTCTTCCCTCTTATTGTATTTTTCAAGATCAATTCTCAGGGAAGACGATTGGTAGTGCTGAGAAAAAGAATAGGCTCTATTAGGTTTTAGACAACAAGGCTCCCCCTAATCAGTTAACTCATAGGCTCTCTCTCATTATTTTTCATATTTGAAATGTTTGTATCCAGATTTATTCATCAAAAAAGAGAAAGTAGTGCTTCAATGTGAACATAGCATTCTTGAAACACACAACACTTATCAAGCTAATCCTTACACACCTTCTAAACCCTTTCGCTTGATACATAACAACATTTGGGGACCAACAAGAGTTCCAAGCTTGACTGGTGCCCAATAATTTGTCACCTTTATTGATAACCATACTAGGTGTGCTGGGCTTATCTCATGAAAGAAAAATATGAGATATGTGTTATTTTTCAAAGCGTTCATAAATTAATTCTTAATGTGTTTCATTCCTCTATTTGTATCCTTAGGACTGATAATGGCTGTGAGTATTTCTCCAATCCTTTTACCCAATACCCTACTACCCATAGGATTTTTCATCAAAGCACTTGCCCCTATACTCTTCAACAAAATGGGGTGGTTAAGAGAAAAAATCACTATTTACTTGGAAGTGGCTAGGAGTAAACAAGGTATCCTAATTTCTCAAAAAAAAAAAATATTTTTGATCTCCTAAAAGATATAGGAATGCTGGGATGTAAGCCGAGGTATACACCTCTAGAAAGGAATTGAAAATACTTGATAAATGATAGTGATCCTCCTGTTGATAAAGGGAGGTATTAAAGAATAGTTGGGAGGTTGATTTATCTTTCTTTAACTGGCATGGATATTACTTGTACTGTGAGTATTGTGAGCCAATTCATGCATTCACCTACTCAACAACATTTAATAGCAGTTTACCACAATTTAAGATATCTAGAAGGAACACTAGCGAAGGGACTTTTGTTCCAAAACAGAGATGAAATAGGAGCTGAAGGCTTTGTTGATGCTGACTGGGCAAGATCTGTGATGGATAGCTGATCAACATCAGGTTTTTGTACCAAATTATGGGGGAATCTAGTCACTTGGAGGAGTAAAAAACAATCAGTGGTAGCACAAAGCAGTGCAGAAGTAGAATTTAGGGCAATTGCCTAAGCTATTTGTGAGTTGATTTGGTTAGTTAGGCTAATGGAAGACATACAAATGCCTCTAACCCTACCAACAAAGCTTTATAGTGATAGCCAGCTATAAGCATCGTTAATAATCCCATACAGCATAACAGAATGAAACATGTCAGGATCGATAGAAGTTTTATTCAAAGGGAAATTAAAGGAGGAGGAATAAAATTAACCTATATTCCTACAGCAAGTCAAAAGGCCAAGGGCAAAGCCAGAAATTTTTATCTGGGTGGGCAAAAATCAAATAATAAAAAAATTTAAAATAATATAATATTAAAAATATATATTAATAAATTACTATAATTGTTCTCGACTCGTTTTAACATTTTGATAACATCGTATAATGACATCATTATTAATTTCATTAAATATATTATTGTTAATATACACAATTAAACTATCATTTAACCATTAATCTCTAATTCAATTGCGTAGTTGGGTCTTGACAAGTTTCATGACAGAAAATACTCTTTCTACTGGAGCAGTAGCAACAAGGAAAATTAATGCTAGTGTCACAAGTCTATAAACTAATGAATACACATCATTTTTCTTCGTCACTACTAACTTTTGTGCAAGATTACTAAGGCCCCGTAATCCTTCAAAAACAATTTTGATTTAAATTTCATCTATCCAAATTCAGAGATTACAGAGACAAGCTATGAGCGATGAGACTTAGACAAGTAGAAATCAAAAACATTTTTAATCTACAATCCACATCATTCATTAACAAATCAAAATTAGGAAAATAAGCTAAATCACTTTTAATCTACTTTAAAAACATCAAAATGTCAAAAAATAAATGAACTAATAAGGAGATTTTGCCTGTAGTTAGGGGTGTTAAAAATAACTGACAAACCGCAAAAATCGACCGCACCGCAAGATTTTTTTGGGGGAGCGGTTCAGCACAATTTGAGAAATCATCAAACCATGAGATTTGCACTTTGAAGATTTCTCAATTCAGTTAAAAACTGAACAGCCCGAGTAGTGTGCTTAAGAAAAATTAAGAAAATTGAAAATCCATCTTCAATACTCCCTAACTTGTTAACAAAATTTGAGAGATAAAAAGAAAATGTCAAAGAAATTTGAGAGATAAAAAGAAACCAGAATGCAAATCGAAAAAAATAAAAAATGAAGGAAAGGTTAGAGAATGTGAGAAGGAGATATGATATTTAGGATGAATTACAATTATACGTAAAATTACCATAATAACCTAAGCTTTCAAAATTTTTTAAACCAAAAGATTAGATGGGGGGCAAAAATGTAAACTCAAAATAAATATAATAAATTTTAAAAAAATTTTGTTTGAGCATTTTGGGGGGGGGGGGGGGGGGGAATCGACCCCCCTGCCCCCATGGTGGATCCGCCCCTGCAAGAGGCAAATGTGCTTACAAAAGCCATATCAAGACTAGGTTTTGAAACACTCATTAACAAGCTGGGAATGAGAGATATCTATTCACTAGCTTGAGTGGGGTTGTTGGAGAGTCCGAGTTAGCTAGATAAGATAGCTGACGATATGTGGCAGCAGGGGACTCAATGATCGTATGCTGATTATAGAGATAAGCAGTGCTTGAAGATTGAAAAGATAAGGAAGAGAAGGATCCAGATAGGTTCCAAAAGTATAGGAAAAATTATAGGAGTTATGCTATGTACCATATTTAATCTACCTTTGTATCCTACTCAAAATTGGATTGCACCCTATCTCCTAAAAGTTAGGATCAGTTAACCTAGCACCATGTATAAATATAGGTTCTCTACAGTAAATACATTAAGAGTTTGATTTCTCTCCTAAACTTAGTTTAATCCTAGGGTTTTCTACCTAGGTTATCTTATTCTGTTCACATTGCAACCTAAAACAAACAGGAATGACAATTTCAAAATGCCGCAACAAGGTGTCAGATCCTTAAGAGCTGACAGGAATTCTCCAGAATTCTGAGAATAATACTAGAAAATTGTAGAAGCCGTTTGAGAAAGAGGGGGAAACGAGAGAATTGGGGGAGAGAGAGAAGAGAATTGAGGGAGAATTCAATGAGATTTCAATTCAAATTCTTGATGTTTCAATACAAGGGGAAATGGGTCCTTATATAGTGGATCCCACGGCTAGTTCCCACTTCCCGCCAATCCATACATTCTATTTACATTATCATCCCTTCTAGAATGGTTCTAACTACCTCTAACTCCCCTTACATGATATTCCCGATTCTACCCTCGTCTCTAGATCATGACACAAGGCATAGCATGTTACCAAGATTTGGCTTCAGTATTGGTTTCCAACACAGATACCAGTGAAATAAATAATGGAGAGACTTTTAAATTTGAGATTTCCTACTTGGTCAATAGAAACCTGACAAGATGAAATCACATTAATAAGTAAACTCTGCCTGCAAAGAACAACCAAAAATGGAAGGATGAAAAAAAGTATATGCATGCACTTTAGTTGATATTGGACTGCATAACCATACTATTTTGGATGGTATAGATCAAAAGACCAGACAGCAAAACCAGCAGGCACTCTCTCCCATATGATTCAACATATTCCTTACGAGGTACAAAATTGTGCCACAAGAAACAAGTAAACAGTTGGTTGGTTTTTTTTTGGATAACTAAGAAAGGAGGGTGAAGTTGCAGAGAGCTACTTTTTGCATTCATTCTTTCTTACATATATGAAATAGTGAGTCATGCTACATGTACATCATTTTTGTACATCTTGGGCTACACAAGGTGTATCAATGACAAAAATACCCTGCGCCTTTCCATGCGCCTCACGCGCCTCTATGCGCCTCAGAGGGATATTTTTGTCATTGATACACCTTTGTGTAGCCCAAGGTGTACACAAAGGTGTACCAATAGCATTTTCCATGAAATAGTACAAGATAAATATCAAGTCAACACCAACTCTGGCAGCAGAAAATATCAAGTCAACACCAACTCTGGCAGCAGACTGTCTGCCTGCTGTTTGTCTCCCATAAATTAAGCTTTACCACATATTGGTATAAGCCTCTAGAGTCATACATTTAAAGAGCAAAATATCAGTATTTTAAATACAACAAAATATCAAAAATCTGGTTTGACAGCAAATGTGGCATAGCCTTCAACAAAGGTTGTTTAAACATATTGTGCTTTATGAACATGGGCTTCGGTTGTTTATTCTACCACTTTTCTTAAATACACTTTTTAATAAATCAAATTTATTGATAAAGTGCAAAAATGCGGAAAGCCATGTAAAAGAGCTCCGCCAAAGACAAAAATCCAATACCTAGATATATATGGAATGCACAGCCCTACCCCTGCCCCCCCCCCCCCCCCAAAAAAAAAAAAAAAATAATAATAATAATAAAAATAATAAAAAATAAATAATAATAAAAATAAAAAATAAACCACCACCACCACCGACAGGAAAAAATGAAGAAAAAGAAAATGATTCTCTTAAAACATAACACTACTCAATTCCTCGAAAGCTCTTCAGTTCTTTCTTATGGAAGAACTTGCATTACACAAAGTAGCCAGGTTCCGAGTACATTGACCTTTCTTAGACAAATTGTTCCACCATCCAGAGAAGAGAGCCTCCACTAAAGGTATTATCTATTCAATCCCAAAATAGAGATAACTATTGCTCCAAATGTCTCTAGTCACTGTATAATGAACAAGAAGGAGATTCATGAATCACATCAAGAAGAAGATTTGAAGGAAATCCAGACAACAGAAGAAAGGAAAGAGAAAAGAATTGAGAAGGAAATAGGAGAGAGAAGCAATAATAATCTCAAGGCTCAACAATCAAAATCTCAAAAATCCACACTTCTGAGATATTTATATAATTAAAAAAAACCACCAAACTAGGAATCCTAATCCAAGAAACAAAAATCAAACATGTCTAATCCTCTAAAGTCTCTCTTTCTTTCTTTTCTTTTTCCCCCAAACAAATCTTCTAAAGTTTCTAAGTAGATAAGATCCTAAAACAACTATAGAATTCTAAACTTTAAAAATACAAAATCCTAAAAATAAAGAAAGTTGTTTGATACTTTTTCAACATTTCCAACTTTCCTGTTTCTACTAAAGACGAAGTGATTATAAGAGAGATAGACGAAGTGATTATAAGAGAGATAGCCAAAGTAGGTTAGCTACAAAGAGGATTGATAATAGTCAATACAATATCTTTGATGCAGCATCCCTTCAAACTTCTCCACCACTTCTTTCCAAAAAATTTTGGACTTGTGGGTAGACCAAAGGGAAGGACCAGACAGAGAGACATCAAAGGTTGTAAGAAATGTTGCCTCAAGATTACTTGGTTGTCATGATGCAAAATAAAAAGACCATTTATTGCATCCAAATAAAGCAATTTAGGAATATCTATAGAATGGGAGAAAGGGAAGTGGTATTTCCACACACTTGGGATGCCCTCCCTTACAGGGGCTCCTGTCGCTCAATCCCACAATTTTCGACATGGAGGTAAATCTGAGTCTGATCCACAGTGGTTGAGCAGGAAGTGGATTCAAATCTAAGAACCCAGGCCACCCACCACTCCCTACTGACCACTGGGGCAACCCTAGGGGACGTATTCCCACACACTTTATTAATATGAATCAGTAATATTTATACAAGAAGCTTCCTCAAAATTCTCCTAAGATTTAGAACTAGATTACAACCCTATTATCTAGGACTAGATGTTATTCTACTAGATTACAACATTAAAAGATAATACAAAGATAATCTAAGAAATATCTAAAAAATAATACAAGATAATACAAAGCAAAATAAATAAAGCAAAATAACAAAAATAAATAGAAAGATGATAATTGATAATCTTCAAGGCTCGGCCCGATTTTATTTTATTTCTTTAACACTCCCTCTCAAGCTAGGGAGTGGATGTCAATCACTCTCAGCTTACACACTAAGGCTTCAAACTAAGTACTATGGAGACCTTTGGTAAGGACATATGCCACTTGTTGAGTAGATGGAACATAGGAAATCTGCAAGAGACTTGTATCCAATTTTTCTTTTAAGAAATGCCTATCAATCTCAATATGCTTTGTTTTTTCATGCTGCACCGGATTGTGGGCTATGCTTATAACCAATTGATTATCTCCCAAAAGTTCAATTGGCCTTGGCATTGAAATTTTTAAATCTTCTAGAATGATCTTAACCCATAAGAGTTCACACACACCTAGAGCCATAGTTCTGAACTCAGCCTCAGCACTTGATCTAGCCACCACCCCTTGTTTTTTACTCCTCTAGGATATCAAATTCCCTCCTAGGAATATACAATACCCAGTTGTGGATCTTCGGTCAACTAAAAAACCACCATAATTAGCATTTGTATAGCCTTGAAGCCTCAAGTCTTTCCCAGGAGTAAATAGAATCCCTTTTCCAGGTGTAGCTTTGAGACAACATAGAATCTTCCTAACTGCCTATGTTTCTCATTAGGATCATGCATGAACTGACTGACTAGGTTGACAACAAAGGATATGTTAGGCCTAGTGTGTGCTAGGTATATTAATCGCCCTACCAAGTGCTGAAATCTCCCCTTGTCTACCTCTTGACCACCTTTATTTGCTTGCAATTTTGTATTGGGATCTACTAGTATCTGTCCCCCTTTTAATAAACTAGTTTCATCAAGCAAATCCAAAACATATTTTCTTTGTGACATAAAAATGCCTTCCTTTGAGTGATCTACTTCAATGCCTAGGAAGTACCTTAATTGGCCAAGGTCTTTGATTTCAAATTCTCGAGCTAAGTTGTGCTTTAGACAACCCTGTTCAACTGTATCATTCCCTATCACCACAATATCATCCACATGTACAAATAAAGTCGTTACCTTCTCTCCTTGATGCTTGATAAATAGAGTACGATCCCCTTAGCTTTGGTGGTATCCCAGAGATAACATGGCCTTTGAGAATCTGCCAAACCACGCACGTAGGGATTGGTTGAGCCCATATAGGGCTTTCTTAAGTTTACAAAACTGATTTTTTCCATCTCCTTTACGCTGAAAACTTGGAAGTATTTCCATAAAGACATCTTCTTCTAAATCCCCGTGTAAGAAGGCATTCTTGACATCAAATTGTTGCAATTTCCAACCAAATTTAGTTGTCAATGCTATAAGAATTCTAACAGTAGTCATTCTGGCCACAGGAGCAAATATTTCTAAATAATCAAATACCATAAGAATGAGTGTAGCCTTTGGCAACTAGGCATGCCTTATACCTGTTAAGTGTTCCATCTGCCTTGTATTTGACATTAAAAATCCACCTGCACCCCACTGGTTTTGCATCCCTTGGTCTAGGAACTAGCTCCCAAGTATGGTTTCTTTCTTCCATCATGGCTTTTTTCTAATTGTTGTCTTTTATAGCCTCTTCCACTGATTTAAGAATAGCAATTGAATCCAATGATGCTAGAAAGCTCCAGTGGTTAGGGGATAAGCGGTGGTAGGATAAGAAGTTGGACAATGGGTGCTTGGCGCACGTTCTAACGCCTTTCCGAATGGCAATTGGTATGTCTAGATTTGTATATTTCGGTTGAGTTTGAGATGGGTTAGAAGTGTTGGTAGAGTCCTCACCATGTGAAATTTTCAAGCTAGTGTCAGGGACTGATGATGGGTTTGGCTCCAATTCTTCAATGGGCTGCCTTCTCTTGTAAATATAGGGAGAGCCTTTGTATCTTATAGGAGAACTAAGCCTCGAGTGAGCCTGTTCAGTAGGAAAATCAGATGGCAGAGGTTAAGATGACAAAATAGGATTGGGATCTTGTGAAGGGAGACTCTGACTGGATGTTACTGTTTCAAGACTAGGGTTGAGAAATTCCCAATCCATATCAACTTGTCCAATGACATCTGTTTTTCCTATCTAGAATTGGAGTAAAGTATGGCTGTGATTCACTGAATGTGATATCTTTAGAGCTATAAAAATTTCGAGTGATAGGGTGATAGCATTTATACCCCTTTTGTGTTGGAGAATATCCAAGGAAGATACACTAAAGGGCCCTAGGGTCCAATTTGTCTCTATGGATTTCGAGTATGTGAATAAAACACACACATCCAAACACTTTTAAGGGTAAATGAGTATGAAGATTGAGGTTTGAAAAGAAACAAGCTAGACATTGGAAAGGACTTTGACCATTAAGAATCCTAGATGACACCCTATTAATGACAAAGGTGGCTGTCAACACTGCCTCCTCCCAAAAATATTTTGGTACATGATGATGGTGAAGGAGGGTTCAAGTGACATTGAGAAGATGTCGCATCTTTCTCTCTTCCACCCCATTTTGTTAGAGTGTATCAATGCAAGATGACTCATGGATGATTCATTTTTGTTGAAAATAAGTATGCAAGTTAGTATTGAAATAATCCCTTGCATTGTCCATTCTAAACCGTTTTATAGGAGTACCAAATTGGGTTTGAATCATTTTTGCAAAATGTGATTAACACTAACCCAATGGCAGCCTTATCTTTTAGAAGAAATACCCAACACATGTGAGTACAATCATCGATAAATGAGATGAACCATTTTGCCCCAGAACAATTAGGTATTTTGGATGGTCCCCAAACATCAAAGTGAATCAAATTGAAAGGTTTTGAAGATAACTGGTTACTAATTGGAAATGAGACTCGATGATGTTTAGCAACAATACATTCATCACACCTAAAGCTACTAGGATCTAAAGACTTAAACAAATCTGAAAATAATTGTTCTAAGACTCCAAATGGAGGATGGCCTAACCTAAAATGGTGTAACTAAATAGAAGACAAATTAGAGGCTGACTGGGAGGAGAAGGCCACAAGTTGTTGTTGTCTCTTTGCAAGAACAATCACTCTCCTCGTCCAAGAGATAGAGCCTATTCCAAACCTTAGCCACACAAATCATCTTTCCCGTTTCCTTGTCCTGAAACTTACACATTGAAGGTGAAAAAATAGCCAAATAGTTAAGATCTTTGGTTAGTTTATGTATAGAGATTAAACTAGTAGCTAAGGTTGGGACATGAAGAACCTGTTAAGGTGAAGCTGTGGGTTTAATGACACTCTACCTTTTCCAGAGATAGGGATAGTTGTTCCATTTGCAATGGTGATATGTTTGGTAGGTTCAAGGGTTTCATAGGTTTCAAAACAATGGATATTAGGAGTCATATGATCCGTAGCTCCTGAATCAAGTACCCAAATGCTATTCTTATTAGATTTAGAAGTTGTAAAAGTTGTATAGGAAAGAGTATTACCTTGCTGCACTAAGGAGCATGAGGCTCCATCTTGGAACTTTTGGAGAAAGGCCTTCAGCTTGCCTAACTCCTCGGTATTTAATTGAGTTAGATCAGCCGCTGATTCTCCTTAATCAGCTTCTTCTTCTAGATTCTCCTTAATCAGCCTCGGGGTTTCATATTTTTGAAGCCTCCAATCCTACTCAAGACCACTTCCTTACCATGTAATTTGAAACAAGTTTCCCTGGTGTGTCGAGGCTTTTTGAAATAGCTACACCATTGTCCATCACGATTAAAGCTAGCACCTCAATTTTGAAAAACAAGTCCAAGTCTTCCAGGGTTCTGAAAACCTGATTTTCCAGCCTTCTTTCCTCTTCCTTCTTGCTTACTGATGATCAGTGTTGATCCCTCGGTGCTAGGCTCAGTTAGCATTGCATATCTTCGATTTTCCTCACTCCTTATAATAGCAAAAACTTCATTTAAATTTGGGAGTTTGTCCTTACCAAGAACCTGCACCCTTACTTGGTCAAATTCATGGTTGAGCCCAACTAGGAATTCCACAATCCGGTCTCTCTCAATTATTTGATTGAGAGTTGCAGCATCCTCTTAGCACACCATCTTGATGGCTTGATATTGGTCAAGCTCCAACCATAAGCTCTTCATTTGGTTGTAATATTCGGTCACTATCAACTGCCCTAGTTTGGTGGAGTTGATCTTTGTTTTCACTTCAAAAATCATGGAGGCATCTTTAACCTTGGAGAAGGTCTGTTGGACTGTCTCCCAGATTTCTTTGGTTGTTCTTAGGAACATAAAATTCCTACTTATGTCCGATTGCATTGCACTCCACAACCAGGACATAATCCTTGAGTCCTCCAAATCCCATACAGTGAAGGATGGATCTGTGAAGCTTAGGAAGAAAACCTTAATTGTCAATATGTATATACCATTCATTAAACTCATAGACTATACACCTATATGTATACAAAATACAACGGGCCATGGGCCACGAGCTCTAACATAAGATTAACTCTAGGTGTACTACATAACTACAACCATATAACTCAACACTCCCCCTCAAACTGTAGCATATATATCATATACACCAAGCTTGCTATAAATGTACTCAATTCGAGGACTCCTGAGAGACTTAGTGAAGACATCTACTAACTGGTCATTGGAGTTGACAAAATCTGTGATAATACAGCCAGATAAAATCTTCTCTTAGATGAAGTGACAATCTATCTCGATATATTTGGTCTTTTTATGAAAGACTGGATTACAAGCAATATGTAATGCAGTTTGATTGTCGCAAATTAATCTCATCTGTGATATCTCCCCAAACTTGAGCTCTTAAAGCAATTGTTTTAACCAGATAAATTCACACATTACCAAGGCCATAGCATGATATTATGCTTCTGCACTTGACCTAGCAACAACCTGTTGCTTCTTATTTTTCCAAGATACTAGGTTTCCTCCAACTAGAACACAATATCCTAAAATAGACCGTCTATCAGAGGGAGAACCTGCCCAATCAGCATTAGAATATCCGACTATTAGAGTATGACCTCTGTCCTCATACAATAGTCCTCTACTTGGAGCTCCCTTAATATACTTGAGAATTCGGACTATCGTATCCCAGTGGCTATCGCAAGGAGATTGTAAAAACTGACTAATAACACTGACTAAGAAAGAAATGTCTGAGCGAGTGATAGTAAGATAATTAAGTTTTCCGACTAGCCTGCGGTATCTCCTAGGATCAGCAAGAGGCTCCCCTTGTCTTGGTAAGAGCTTTACATTAGGGTCTATAGGAAAATCTATAGGTTTACAATCAAGCATTCCAGTTTCTTTTAGAATGTCTAACACATACTTTCGTTGAGAGATAACAACACCAGAACTAGACTGAGCAACTTCTATGCTAAGAAAGTATTTAAGTATCCCCAAGTCTTTAGTCTGAAAACGATGGAAAAGATGTTTCTTCAACTGAACAATACCATCCTGATCATCACCTGTAATAACAATATCATCCACATAGACAACCAAGTATATACCTCTCCTGTGATATGTGTTTATAAAAAACCGAATGATCAGACTCGCTACGAGTCATACCAAAGTCTTGAATGACAGCACTGAAGCGACTAAATCAGGCTCAAGGAGACTGCTTCAACCCATATAGTGAGCGAAGGAGTTTACAAACCAGCCTAGACTCCCCTTGAGCAACAAATCCAGGAGATTGTTCCATATAAATCTCCTCCTAAAGCTCACCATGTAAGAAGGCATCCTTAATGTCCAACTGATACAACGGCCAGTGGCGAATAACTGCTATAGAGAGAAACAAACTCACAGAGAACATCTTAGCAATAGGGGAAAAAGTGTCATCATAGTCAAGACTATAAACCTGAGTATACTCATTGGCAACCAAACGGGCCTTAAGGCAATCAACTTTCCCATTAGGACCCACCTTGACAATATAGATCCACCAACAGTCGACAAGAGATTTCCCTCGGGGTAAAGGAACCAAATTCCAAGTACCATTGGAATGCAAAGTAGTCATCTCATCCACCATTGCTTGTCGCCACCATAGATCAGAAAGTGCCTCACGAACAGTCTTAGATATTGAAATAGAGGATAAGGAAGACACAAAAGCACAAAAAAGAGACGAGAGACCGTTATAGTTATGAAAATTATAAATGGGGTGCGGATTGCGAGAAGAACGAGTACCTTTCTGAAGGGCAATAGGAAACAGATCCTCAGAAAGCAGGACCATAGCAGGTGGAGAGACTGGAGCAGGATGTGAGATAGCAGGAGTCGCTGAAGTAGTAGGAGAAATTGGAGAAGGTGCAGGAACAACATCTCCACCGGGAGGAAACCGAGGCTGATGATGCCGATGATAAACCTGCAATGGGGTAGAAGAAGGAACAGGGAGAATAGGAGCAGGAGGACTCGAGGGAAGAGGAATTGCCTCAGAAATGGGTTAACACTCGGAATGAGGCGAAGAGTAAAAAGGAGACGACTCAAAGAAGGTAACATCCACCGAAAAAAAATAGCAGCGAGTGTTAGGAGTAACACCGATAACCCTTTTGAAGGCGAGAGTAACCAAGAAAAATGCACTTGATGGACCGAGCAAATAATTTATCTTGACTTGGAGACAGGTTATGGATAAAGCAGACGCAACCAAAGACACGGGAAGGAAGAATATATAATGGTTGATCAAGAAACAAGAGAGAGTGATGAATCTAGTGCTGAAGAACCGAGGAGGGCATCCTGTTAATGAGATAGCAAGCATGGAGGACAACTTCAGCCCAAAAGTGAAAGGGGACATGATGATGTAGAAGAAGAGTACGAGCAGTTTCAATCAAATGTCTATTTTTATGCTCAGCAACCCCATTCTGTTGTGGTGTATATGCACAAGACGACTGATGCAAGAACCCTTGAGAAGACACAAAGGTAGTAAAAGGAATAGAAAAATACTCAGGGGCATTGTCATTGCGCAACACTTGAACAGAGGTATGAAATTACATTTTGATATCAGCACAAAAAGATTCAAAAATTGAGAATAACTCAGAACGATTTTTTATTAAATATAACCATGTGCAACGAAAATAATCGTCGATAAATGTTACAAAATATTGAAAACCCAAAACAGACACAACACGACTAGGACCCCAGACATCGGAATGAACTAAAGGAAACAGGAACACAGCCTGATTATTGACACGCTTTGGAAACGAAGTGTGAGACTGTTTTCTAAGTTGACAAGACTCACATCCGACGCCAATCATCTATCCCGTACTGCGATCCTGGATCATCAAAGATGATAGAACAATTTAAGGCATGCGTAAGTTTACTAACAGAGACAAGATTAAAGGGACAATAAGGAAGATAAATGATAGAATCTAAAGGTAGAGAAGGTAAGGGTTTGGCAGTGCCAATAGCTTTAGCAACCGCTTTGGACCCATTGGCTAATGTTATAGAAGGTAAAGAAATAGAATTAGTAAAATGAGAGAACAAATGGGGATTACCAAAGATATGGTTAGAAGCACCTAAGTCCAAGGCCCATGGTCCTAAAGAGGATGACTGAGCAAGACAAGCAGTGGAATCACTAGAGTGATAGAAGTAACTGTGGATGAGGATTGCTGGGACGTCTTATACTTGAGATACTCATCATAGTCAGCCCCAGTAAGAAGGACAGATTGTTGTGGATGACTATTAAAGGACTTAAATCGAGAACCATCAGAATGAGCAACATTAACACGAGGAGAGCGGCCATGCAACTTATAACATTGTTCCTTAGTATGCCCCCACTTGTGACAGTAGTTACATTTGGGGCATTTGCCCCAATTACCACGATCTCCTCCCTGTTCGCCACTACTCTGAACCTGTGAAGCCATAACTGAATGATCACCTGCAGAAGAAGGAGGCACTGTAGGAACAGATGAAACTCGAAGAAGACGAGAATACACTTCATCCATAGTAGGTACAGTAGAACTAGCAAGAATCTGATCACGAACAGGAGTAAGCTCAGGACCAATGGCAGTAAGAGTACACACCATGAAGAACTTATCCCGTTGAGCTAGATCCTCTGCAGCAGTCTTACTAGCAGGTAACAAAGAGTTAAATTTAGCTTTAATAGAGGTCATCCAATCAAGAAAATTAGGAAAAGTTAGATCCTGTTGTCGTAAACTGAGTAGATTAGACACCACTGGATACAAGCGTTGAATGTCATTAGTGTATAACGCCTTGGCCTGAACCCATAATTCACAGCACGTGGTATAGTTAGTATGGATTGGATGAAGAGAATGATCAATTGACTGCCACAAGAGATTCCACAACAAAGCATCAACACTCTGCCACTTAGTTTTATCTGTGGTCACATTCTTGGCCTTGGTAGTAGATGATCCTATAAACCTTGACCCATACACCATAGTTCAACCTCCTTGGACCAAGAGATATAATTGGAACTGCCCATCAACTTCTCAGTAGCAATGGCTGGAGAGGGAGACAGAATACCAGAGAAGGAGACAAATTTACTAGTACTAGCCATGTTGGACAAAAGGGAGCCCTACAAGATCAACAGATCTAAAACAAAAGGGGTTAAATAAGCCCAAAAAAAAAGGCTAGAAGATCCAACACAGAGAATGAAGCGTGGAGGCGTGCTAGAGCGACAACAGACGACAGATGTTGGTGACTGACGGCGGCGGAAAACAGCAGCAGATGGCGACGAAACCACCGGGACTGGGATGGATTGAAGGAGGCGAGTCCAATGGTGAAAACGGCATTGCGATCGGAGCACTGGAGAAAGAGATCGGAGCGAAAACATCTTCGTGAACAGTGTGAGAGAGGCGGCGCGTGGCGGCAACAACAGCGATGGGCCTCCAGGGGTCGACAAATCAGAGGCCGTCGAACACAACGGCGGCAGCTTTGCGCGTGATCGGTGGTTGAATGGTGAAGAACCACTATAAACCAGTAGTGCGAGTGACGGGAACACAGTGGGCGGTGATAGCGGTAGCATGACAAGCTACAGCAGTCGGTGGAGATGCGACCGACGGTGGTTGTCGGTGATGTGGATAGCGGCGGTGACAACTGAGGCTAGGGTTTGTATTTTGGCTCTGATACCATGTGAAGCTTAGGAAGAAAACACTAGCTATTAATATGTATATACCATTCATTAAACTCATAGACTATACACCTATATATATATATACAAAATACAACAAGCCATGGGCCACGGGCTCTTAACATAAGATTAACCTTAGGTGTACTATATAAATATAACCATATAACTCAACATGATCTTCTTCTTTCGGTGGATTGTTTGTCAAGTGACTTCCTTTGTCGTGCCCTTTAAGAGGGGTCTTCACCAATTGAGCCCATTGAAGATAATTCCTACCATCTAATAAGTAGGATTGATGAAGGCTCGACAACTCCCCTGCTATAGGGTTTTGATTAACCGGATTTAGCTCTTTGGTTATGTTGGACGAAGGAGCAGAAGATGGGGCGTTTAATGAGGATGTTTCTGTCATGATATGTCTGGAAGGCACGAACACGAAGGATTTCGACACCAGGGATGGGCTAAAAAGACGTCAGAGGGCCAATTTGGAGCAACTGGAGGTGAAAGGATAGCGGATGCGCCTTCACGTGTCGGTGTGTGGGGTTGGAGGCAGACTGGTGGCAGCGCATGGGGACGAGTGGGGACTCCGGCGGTGGTGGGTCTCTAGTGGTTGGCCAATATGATGACAACAAACCCAATGGTGGTGGCAATGCTGGTAGGCGGTGCCCGGATAGTGGTGTTCCGACTTCGACAGTGACAGTGCAATGAAGGCACTTGAACAAATGAAGTGATAGTGCAATGAAGGCACTAGGGTTTACTGTATCGACCTATTAACAAGGCTCTGATACCATGTAGAAAGGGAGAAAGGGAAGCAGTATTCCCACACACTTTATTGATATGAATCAGAAATATTTATACAAGAAGTTTCTTAAGAATTCTCCTAAGATTTAAGACTAGATTACAACCCTATTATCTAGGACTAGATATTATTCTATTAGATTACAACACTAAAAGATAATCTAAGAATTATCTAAGAAATAATATAAGATAATACAAAACAAAATAAATAAAGAAAAATAACAAAAATAAATAGAAAGATGATAATGGATAATCTTCAAGGCCCAACCCGGTCTTATTTTATTTCTTCAACAATATCCATTCCCTATCATTAGTACATTTACTAAAAATATTCCTCTGGAAGAAGTAAAGGTTAAGACAAAGGCTACAATGCTGTCAACCTGAAATGTGACCAAGGTAGAGTGTGTAAATCATATATGTTACTACTTAAGGATTGTTAGCATATACCAAGAATAAAGCAGTTTTGACATTATGGTTGCGACCAATCTCAACCTCATCAAACTAGAGAACATATAACATCCTTCGAACTCAAATCATTTCAGTTCCAAGGAACATATATAACTGAAGAGATTTTGTCTATGAAAAGGGATTTTATCCACAAATTTTAGACAATGAAACTAGCATAAAATTGAAGGTTATACCATTATCCAAAATCATTTATCAGTTTCAAAGGCTTGTAAATGAATTCACAGGGATTTTTTCCCTTTTACTGTTTGCTTATTCATGCAATTTATGCATTGAGTAATTGTGGTTTCCATAACTAGTCATATGCTTGAAACCTGTCTCCTACTGAAATTAGCACAATACATGTACAGATACTTGCAGAAGTAATAACAAAAATCAAGTTCATTCATACAACAAAAAAAATGACAAAAGAAGTAGATTGGCAAGATTCTAAGATACTAACCTCAGGATGTTGTTTAGTTCATCTTTTAGTCCCCTTGCAAACAAACTCATCAAGAAGTCCACTTCCATCTGTAATACTCAACAGAATCAAATAATCAACTGTTAAAGTTTACACAATGTCAACATTTACATGTCTTGCGGGTGTACAATGGTATGCTTTTGTATAATCTAACATAATATACAGGTTGAGGGGGTTCCCCCCTCACCAAAGAAAAAAAAAAAAAATAAGCTGGAGGGGGATTACAAACATCCACCAATTAAACTTTTGAATTGCATGATTTGGAAACACATACTAAATTACAGCATGGCTCTTTTTCAATTTATTTCCAGCCAAACAATATTAGTTCACGTTTAACACTTCAATTTTTAATTTTTCTAATAAAACATGTAAACAAGTGAACCCTCCAACCACCACTACCCCCAACAACAATAAAACAATAGCAAACACTTAATCACATATAAAAATATCACCTCAAGCACCCAAATAGATTACTTCCTCATGAGACAAGAGGATCGGTTATGTTATAGGAATTGTAAGGTGATACCGGGAGAGTGTTTGACTACTCAACATAGACTTCTAGTACTTGACGTCCAAGTAAGAAATTGGAAGAGAAAAAATCATATAAAACAAAATCCAAGAATCAGGTGGTGGAATTTAAAAGGGGAGAAACAACTAATCTTCAAAGAAAAATTAAGGGATAGAAGGGAATGGAATGGAGAAAGACAGACAAACCAAATGTGGAAAGAAATGGCTAATGCTCTGAGAAGCACTGCAAAGGTAGTCCTTGGAGAGACAAATGGTAGAGCCCCTAACCTTAAGGAGTCTTGGTAGTGGAATGAAGAGGTACAATTGAAAATTAAAAATAAGAAAACTTGCTATAAGACGGTATATCAATGCAACAATGAAGAAAATCAAAAAAATTATAAAGAAGCAAAAAAGGCAGCAAAAAGAGCTGTTAGTGAAGCAAGGTCAAAAGCATATGAGAATCTATATAAACGACTTGATACAAAAGATTGAGAAAGGGATATATATAAATTAGCTAAAGCAAGAGAAAAAAAAACACGGGATTTAAATCAAGTGAAATGCATAAAAGATGACAATCAAAATGTTTTAGTAAATGAGGGAGCGATTAAGGAGAGATGGAAGGAGTATTTCACAAAATTATTCAATGATGGTGGTGACACAAGAGTTAGGTTGGGACATCTTAGTAACTCCGAAGGGAATGTGAGCTACACATTCTATCGACGCATAAGTTCAAATGAAATAAGACAAGCTTTAAAAAAGATGAAAAATCATAAGGCAGTGGGACCAGATAATATACCAATAGAAGCATGGAAATGCATGGGAGAAGAGGGCATCTCCTGGCTAACGCAACTATTTAACGCCATCCTTAAATCAAAAAAGATGCCAGATGAGTGGAGGAAGAGTACTTTGGTTCCTATATACAAGAACAAAGGAGATGTTCAAAACTGTAAAAATTATAGAGGAATTAAGTTAATGAGTCATACCATGAAACTCTGGGAGAGAGTAATAGAGCAGAGGCTCAGAAAGGAAACAAAAGTGTCAGAAAATCAGTTTGGTTTCATGCCTGGTAGGTCAACAATGGAAGCTATATATTTACTGAGGCGTCTAATGGAAAGGTATCGAGATCATCAGAAGGACCTACATATGGTGTTTATAGATCTAGAAAAGGCCTATGATAGGGTCCCTAGAGAAGTATTATGGAGGGTTTTAGAGAAGAAAGGAGTCAAAATAGCCTATATACAAGCCCTTAAGGACATGTATCATGGTGTAGAGACAAGGGTCAGAACATGCGGAGGGGATACTGAACCACTTACAACTACAATAGGACTACATCAAGGTTCTGCACTAAGTCCATACTTATTTGCCTTAGTAATGGATGAACTCACTAAAGATATTCAGACAGATGTGCCATGGTGTATGCTATTTGCAGACGACATAGTGTTGGTGGATGAAACAAAAGAAGGAGTGAACACTAAGCTTGAGTTGTGGAGAAACAATTTAGAATCTAAGGGATTTAAATTAAGTAGAAAGAAAACAGAATATATGAAATGCAAATTTAGTAAAAATGCAAGAGTGGATGATGTTATAATAAAATTAGAAGACCAAATCTTACAAAGAAAAGACCATTTTCGATATTTGGGATCAGTGATTCAAAAAGATGGAGAAATCCACAAGGATGTCGCACATAGAATTAAGGCAGGTTGGCTAAAATGGAGAAATGCATCGGGGGTGTTATGTGATAGTAAAATCCCATTAAAATTGAAAGGAAAATTTTATAGGACAGCTATAAGACCAGTCTTGCTGTATGGCTCAGAATGTTGGGCAGTCAAATACCAGCATGAGCAAAAGACGAGTGTAGCGGAGATGAGGATGTTAAGATGGATGTGCGGACATACAAGAAAGGATAAAATTAGAAATAAAGTTATTCGTAATAAGGTAGGAGTAGTGCCAATCGAGGAAAAGATGAGAGAGACTAGACTAAGATGGTTTGGTCATGTGAGAAGGAGACTAAGAGACGCTCCTGTGAGGAGAGTTGATGAAATGGAACAATTAGTCACAAAAATGGGTAGAGGTAGACCCAAGAAGACTTTGGGAGAGACATTAAAATTTGATATGAAATATATGGATCTAAATGAGGATATGACAAAAGACAGAAATACATGGAAGTTTAGAATTCATGTAGCCAACCCCACATAGTGGGATAAAGACTGGATATGTTGTTGTTGTTATTAGTCATCTGACTAGTGCTTTCATTGGTCTTCTTCTCACATGTATGCACAAATTATTTTAATTATGTATTGGCCTCTTATCTTCAATAAGCATCACTTTCAACCTATTATATATAATCTCATTTCTAATTCTATCTTTTCTTGTATGTTCATATATTCTCCTTAACATCCTTACCTCAGTTAAAACTCATACTTTATACATGTAAATACTTCATTACTCAACATTCTGAGATATAAGACAAAGATGGTTTTATAACCATGTGACAAAACTTTCCTTTTAGCTTTAAAAGAATTTTATGATTGTGTAAAATGCTAGATGCATTTCTCCACTTTAACCATCATACCTTAATTTTATGAGTAAGATCCTGAATAATCGCCAATTCTTTTTCAACAGTTGATCCAATAAGACTAAACTGATATTTTCTAGGAATAACTTAATTTTTAGGTCCCAACAAAACCACATCTACATTTTCTTTTTTACTAAACTTATATTTCCATTACCCTTTTTGATCTACTCAACTTGAAACCTTTGGATTCTAAGACATTCTTCCATAATTTAAGCTTAAGATCACATGCTCTTTTCTCTCATCCACTATGATAATGTTGTCTGCAACTAACATACATCAAACCATTTCTTAGACATGCCTTGTGAATTCATCCATCACAAGAGGACTGAGATAAAGGCTTAATGCAGATTTTTTATGTAATCTAATTGTAAAATTGTAATATCACACATTCTTTTTTTTTTCTCTCAACCCATGCATAAAACTTTCTTGATGAGGACTCTGTAGCGAGCTTTTTTAAGTCCAAAAATGCCATATACAAATCTTTCTATTTATTTATAGACCTTTCCATAAGATGCCTTAGCAAGTAGATACCACCACCCCCTCCCAAAAGAGAGATGACATTATTCCTTTTATTAGTTAATTTGGACTGTTCTCATATTTGAAGCTGTCATTTAATTTTGAATTCTTATATTTTGCGTGTTTCTAATCAAATTGGAAAAGTTACATGGTGTATGCACCTAGATTTTGTTCTTGTCTCTATATTATGCAAACATCATAGAAGTAATTCATTTACTCATTTGTTATTTATTATGATATTTAAATTTTTCCCACCAAGTGGCCTTAAAGCTTGGCATTGTTGATGTATATTTAAATATTTCAAATTTAATAGTTGAATTGCCACATAGATTATTTTTTCTTCTTATGAATAACGAAACAACCATGAAGCTTTAATCTCATTCCGTGGGCCAAGTACATGTATTCGAACTCCCCAATCATCTCTCTAAATGACAATATCTTTTGTAAGGCAACTATATCCCATGTTATGCGAGAATTTTTCATCAAGCTTCTTTGTTTTCTTTCATGTGTGTGTGGGTGCATGTCTTCCTTTACCTATTTTGCTACTCAATTCTTCCACTTTATCCATTCTCCCCATATATTTGTCTATTGGTCTTCTTCTCATATATCCAAATTATCTTAATCAAACCTTGTGTAACTTATCTTCAATAGTTGTATCACAAATAACATTATTTCGAATTTTATATTTTCTTAGGGGGCGTTTGTTAAAATGAGCAAGATAGGGTGATATCAAGATAAGATTGGGATACTTTCCGGACCAAGATATGGAATGATCAAGATAAGGCCGGGAAGCATTCCAAGATTTCTATCAGACTGTTTGTTAAATTTTTTAGAATCCATTGGTAACTATATTTTTTCTTTCCACGTGTTTGTTAATACATATGATAAGCACCAAGATAAGGGTTTTTTTACCAAAATATCCCTATTACCAAATTTATGATTAAAATAGTATTTTATGATTAATATGAATTGTCAAAAAAATTAAGATTAAAATTAAAAATAATATTTTATTTTCTAAATTCAAGTTCAAAAATAAATTTAAAAAGAGTTGAAAAGTATAAATAATAATTGTTAGGATTACAATAATTCCACCTACATAAATAAAAATAGTCAAAACATATTTTCATAATAGATAATAAAATATAAAATTAAATAAAATAATTTAAAAATTGATGAAATGAATTATATTAGTTAATAAAATATATAGAGAGAGAGAGAAATTTAAATTTTAAAAATTAATGAAATGAATAATGTCATTTAAATTTTAAAAATTGTCAAAACATATAATAATTTAAAAATATATTAAATAATATTAATTATAAGAGATAAATAAATAAGCTTTTTAATAAATTTAAATCTTTAAAATGCATTAAATGGCATTAACTATCTTACAAGGGGTAGATAAGTAATTGAGACTTATCTTGAAAAAGCCAGATAAATTTATCCGATGGGGGAGGTCGGATAAATTTATCTTGAAAGGGGGAGATAAGAGGTCACGTGAGGCCTTTTCCGGAAATGACCGGATAAGCTTAACAAATACGTTGGAAAGACCAAACATCCGGAATGCTTCCCATATCTGACCTTTTCTCCCTCTTATCTTAATTAACAAACACCCCCTTATAGGGTAAATTACCCAGAAAAAGAACCAAACTCATAATTTTTTGATAGCCAAACCAAACTTTCTTTTCAGTTTCAATTGTGAATTGTAGTTACACTCCATCTCCAAAATCCTCTTCCCTCTTCCCAAAATCGTCCTAAAACTTGCCACCCTCTCCCATAAAGCCGCCTTGACTTTTGCAGCTTCGCCACCTTCATAACTCCCATTCCCAATGTTATCAAACTTGAACCACATAGTTATTCATCACCGCTGAGAGAGACTACTCACTGTCGTTGAGTATGTGGATGGTCAGTGGCCTGCCTACCTTCTCCCTCCCTTTGCTTTTGAGCCTATGTAGCAACCATGACACCAATTAACAATGGATATGTCATGTACCGCCTAAGAAATGTAATCGGGTAATAGAATAACTAACTCACATGCCACACATGCCTGCAAGTAGCGCGGGGCAAGTTGCGCTTGGCAGGAGACTTCAACTTGCTGTGGGAAATCAGTACAAATAGGGACTGATCTCACCGAAGAAGAGAGGAATGAATTGAATCTTGATTTTCCCTCTTAATTTTCCCTCTCTTTCTCTGGTTCTATACTTTTCTCTCTCCCTACAGTCAAACTCCTATCACAACCCCAGAATTCCTTGCGGAATCCTTGAAGAAACTCTTGTCAGATCCGTTAGATCTGACAATTTGATATCAGAGCCCATCCGGGCCAGTTCTAATTACGGTGAATTTGGGAAGATGGCGGAGGGTACCAGGATGAAGAACATGGAGATGCAGCTGCAGCAGTTTGGCTCCACGGAGTTGGATTTGACAACGAGGGTGGATCAGCTGGAGCTTGGATCCAATCGCAACCATGAAGTGATCATATCCATTGATCGCAAACTAGATGGAGCAGTCAGTCAAATCCGTGAAGAAGTGGGAGCGCAGATCAGGGAGCAATTGCAAAGGTTTATGGTGATGTTCACCCGACAACACCAGGTAAGTCTATCACCTAATTTTCCTCCTCGAGACAAAGTAGAATTGATTCTTCCCAATCATGGGACGAATCGAAGGAGGCCGGAGACATCCGAGATGGAGGAGGATCAACTAGAAACAGGAGAAAATGAAGTCGAACGAAGACAAGGAGTAGTTGGGATTCAAGGTCATCTGGGAATTCCTATGCCTAAATTGGATATTCCCATGTTTGACGGAAACACCCCTAGATGGTGGGTGAGGAGGTGTGAAAGAGCCTTTGAATGGTATGGCGTACTGGAGCAACAGCAGGTGACTCTAGCTGCAGCCTATCTCAATGATGCAGGGGATGATTGGTATCAAGGATGGGACAAGGTGAAAGAGGAATGCCATTAGGCAGAGTTCGCGGAGGAATTATGTGAAAGGTTTGGAGAAAGGGGAATGACTGATGTAAGAGAAGAATTCAATAAGATTCGGCAAGGAGGATCAGTGGTGGAGTATCAAAGGAGGTTTGAAGAGTTAAAGGCATTGATGCTCAACCACAATCCTTATCTCACAGAAGGATATTTTGTCTCGAGCTTTAAAAGTGGATTGAGTGAGGAATTGAGACCTATGGTGAAAGTCTTGCAACCAAAGACCCTTAAACATGCCACAGATAGTGCCAGGTTGCATGAGTTGACAGTGGAAGCGCTTATGAAAAAACAGAGGTTGCTGAATAGGGGAGCAACTCACAATGTGTTGACTCCCGTGGGAAGGAATCAAGGAAGGGACAATTTCAGGGGCACGCAAGAGATGAAGGGCTTGCCATCGATGGGTCCTAAAGTACAAGGAGATAGATTAATGGAACAGAGAAGACAGGCTAACCTCTGCTTCAAATGTGGAGATAGGTATTTTTTGGGGCATCAGTGCAAGAAGCAACTGTTGTTGCTAGAAAGCGAAGAGGATAGTATTGAAGAAGAGGATGTAACGGAAATACATGATGAAGGAGAGGAAGATAATGGAGAAATTTCATTGCACGCATTGCAGGGATTGGCTAACAACAAAATCATTAAGGTGGAAGGAAGAGTGGGAGAATACAAGTTGATGATTCTCATAGATAGTGGGAGTACCCACAGTTTCCTGGATGAGGAAACTGTAAAAAAATTGAAATGCCCTCTCATTAGTACGCAACCTCTCACAGTGACAGTAGCTGATGGAAGTAAGGTGGTGAGTAAATCTGCATGTGCTGGATTTTGTTGGGCCATGCAAGGAGAAAATTTCGAAACTGATCTTAGATTGCTCAAATTGGGGGGCTGTGATGTGGTCTTAGGGGTGGATTGGATGAAGCATGTGAGCCCTATATGCTTTGATTTTAATAGGATGGAAGTGACGTTTGAGAAGGAGGGAAGAAGAATGACTATAGTGGGGAGCAAAGAAGTGGGAATGTGTAAAATGATTACAGGAAAACGGCTGCAGAGGTTACTGAAGCAAAAAATGAGCAGTGTGGCTCAACTCTTTTCCATTCAAGCACTTGAAGAGGAAGAGGAGGAACCAGGGAACGCAGGAGAACTCAGGCTGGTGGTCAGCAGTCCAGCCCAACAAGCATGGGAGGTAAACCAACTTGACTTACTTGATTTACTTTTGGTTGAATATGAGGATCTTTTTAAAGAGCCTAAGACCTTACCTCCACCTCGAACCCACGACCACTCCATCATCCTGAAACCTCAAACAGAACCTTGCAACACCCGAGCCTATCGTTACCCCCCAACACAGAAAACAGAAATAGAGAAAATGGTTAAAGAAATGCTGCAACATTCTCTCATTCAACCCAGCCATAGCCCGTTTGCATCCCCAGTTCTATTAGTAAAAAAAAAGGACGGAACGTGGCGCTTTTGTGTAGATTACCGACAATTGAATGCCCTAACTGTCAAAGATAAATTTCTCATTCCCCTCATTGAAGATCTCCTAGATGAATTAAGGAGTGCCACCATTTTTTCTAGATTGGATTTGAGGGCAGGCTACCACCAGATTAGGATGAACCCCCAAGACATTCATAAGATAGCTTTTCGAACCCACCAAGGCCATTACGAATTCTTAGTAATGCCTTTTGGTCTCATTAATGCTCCAGCCACTTTCCAATCCTTAATGAACCAGATATTCGAACCGCACCTAAGGAGTTTTATTCTCGTATTCTTTGACGACATACTCGTGTACAACCATTCTTTTAACCAACACCTTACACACCTCAAGGCTACTTTTGAGATCCTTAGATTCAACCAATTGTATCTTAAGAAGTCAAAGTGTTCATTTGCACAAAGACAAGTTGAATACCTGGGTTATATCATATCAGGAAGAGGGGTTAGCACTGATCCGCAAAAGGTTGCAGCTATGCAAGCATGGCCCAGACCGGCCACTCTCAAAGCATTAAGAGGATGCCTAGGCCTGACTGGGTACTACAGGAGGTTTGTGAAGGGATATGGGATGATAAGTTGACCCTTAACGTAGCTGCTTAAAAAGGAAGGGTTTAGATGGGGGCCTAAAACAGAGACAACTTTTAAACAGTTGAAACAAGCCATGAGCGAGGCACCGGTATTGGGATTACCAGACTTCAGCAAGACCTTTGTGGTCGAGATCGATGCATGTGATAATGGTATAGGTGCGGTACTGATACAGGAAGGCAGACCCATAGCATTTCTCAGCCAAGCACTAGCCCAAAGACACGTGGGCTTGAGTATTTACGAGAAGGAATTTGTGGCCGTCTTAATGGCAGTGGAGAAGTGGAGGCATTATCTATAGGGAAGTCAATTTGTGATCAAGACTGACCACCAGAGTTTGAAGTACCTGCTGCAACAAAAACTCCACACACAACTACAAAAGAAAGGTATGGAAAAGATGATGGGTCTTGATTACATTATACAATATAAGAAGGGCAAAGATAATGTGGTGGCAGATGCTCTTTCAAGATGTCAGCAGCAAGGAGAGGTAGCATCCATCACAACGATAGTACCAACATGGTACCAAGAGGTGGCCCACAGCTATGATGCAGACGATCACATCAAAAGGATCCTAGAGCAATTGATCTTAGATCCTACCAGTAGACCAGGATGCACGCTACAGAATGGAGTGCTCTAGTACAAGGGGAGGATAGTGGTTGGAGACTGTCACCAGGTGAAAGACAAGATTCTTCAGGCCTTACATGGGTCCCCTTTGGGGGGGCATTCAGGCATTCAAAATAATTACCACAAGGTAAAGCAACTATTCTTTTGGCCTAAATTAAAAGAGACAATAACCCAGTTTGTAATGACTTGTGACACTTGCAAAAGGTGCAAGTATGAAACTGTGGCCACACCAGGGTTACTGCAACCCTTAAGCATTCTGGAGCAAGCTTGGGAGAGTGTTTCTATGGATTTTATTGAAGGTCTTCCCAGATCAGAGAGTAGAGATTGTATATTGGTGGTAGTTGATCGATTTACAAAATCTGCACACTTTATCGGTGAAGTTGCACGAGTGTTCCTTGAACAAGTCATCAAGCTACATGGGGTTCCTCGCACCATCATATCTGATCGGGACAAAGTCTTTACCAGCCTTTTTTGGCAAACGTTGCTGAAATCAATGGGAATCTGATTAAACAGGTCATCCACCTATCACCCTCAAACAGATGGGCAGACCGAAAGGGTTAATCAATGTCTGAAAAATTACCTAAGATGTTTGTGTTTTCAACAGCCTAAGAAATGGTATAAGTGGTTTGCTCTAGCCCAGTGGTGGTATAATTCTAGTCACCACAATTCCATCAAAATGTCACCATTTGAAGCTCTCTTTTGGTACAAACCTCCCCTACTTCCGACCCCACCTGAGCTAACTAATGTTGCAGCAGTGTATGACCACCTTCAGCAGAGACAAGAGTTACTGCAACAACTAAGAAGAGACTTGGCTATGGCACAAAATAGAATGAAACAACAAGCAGACAAAGGAAGAAGCGGAAGGGAATTTTCAGTAGATGACAAGGTGGATTTGAAGCTCAGAAGCCCTCAGATAAAAGCCATCACCAACGAACCAATAACCAAGTTCAACTCGAGGTACTACGGCCCTTTTCCTATTTTAGCAAAGATAGGCAAGGTAGCCTACAAACTGCAACTACCAGACAGCTCCCATTTCCATCCAGTATTTCATGTGTCTTTACTCAAGAAATACATAGGGGGCCAACTAGCAAGCCTTGAGCTACCAGCTGGAACAGAGAACCACGAACCTACAACTGAGCCAGAAGCTATCCTCGACAGAAGGGTCATCTACCGGCAAGGGGCGCCCTTAATTCAAGTACTGGTCAAATGGCATCATCTACCCATGGATGACAACACATGGGAGTACCTTCCGGACTTACTCAAGCAATTTCCTAGGGTAGCAAGTTTACTTTGTATTTCTTGAGGACAAGAAATTCCTCAAGGGGTGGGTATTGTCATGTACCGCCTAATAAATGTAATCAGGTAACAGAATAACTAACTCACATCCCACACATGCCTGCAAGTAGCGCGGGGCAAGTTGCGCTTGGTGGGAGACTTCAACTTGCTGTGGGAAATCAATACAAATAGGGACTGATCTCACCGAAGAAGAGAGGAATGAATTGAATCTTGATTTTCCCTCTTAATTTTCCCTCTCTTTCTCTCGTTCTATACTTTTCTCTCTCCCTACGGTCGAACTCCTATCACAACCCTAGAATTCCTTGCGGAATTCTTGAAGAAACTCTTGTTAGATCTGTTAGATCTGACAGGATATTAGCAAAATCAGATGACAATCTATAATTGAAATAAAATAAAAAGCAGGATGCCCTTATTGAAAAAAAATAGAAATAAAAGTTGAGTATAAAATTGAAAACATGGTGAAAATTGGGTGCTTTTTGGTAATTTACCCTTTCTTATATGGTAGCACCTTTATTGTAACATCTTATCTTAGTCAAGTGTCACAACCCTAGGGTTTAGCTAGGGTCTAGGAAGGAAATTGGAAGACTTTAGGAAAGAAACGGAGAAGAATTGGAGGGAGAGACAGAGCAGAAATCAAGAGAAAAGAGAGAAACAAGGGAGAACGAGAGAGAGAAAGTACAGAGGGAAACATGAATTCACTATATCATTCCAACATATTTTTCTCTACATACTAGAGCCTATTTATAGACTATTTAACTAAAAGAAAAATCTAGAAATAGCACCCATGTGCACTACACTAGAACTAACAACATCTCCTAACAAACAATGGTAACTAATTACAATATTGACTGTTTAATTCTCCTTGGGTCGTGACAATCTCCCCTCCTTGAAAAGTTTCTTCTCCCCAAGAAACCTATAGTTGCTGACCCTATTGTTCATCCGATTCCAGCCTTCATAATCTGATTTCTTCTTCGCATTTTCTTGTTATTTTCTCATATTTCCCTTCTCTTTTGTTGTCTCCTTTCTTTTTCCTCAATCATAACAATATTATGACTTGCTGTAGCACCAAGTCCAGCTATCCACCTCTTCCCTATTACCAGTGAAAATGGTTCCAATTGAGCTATCGTTCCTATAACCATATCATTTCCAATCATAGAAAGAAATTCAAACTACTCTGCAGGCCGAACATTGTCCATTACTTCCAGCTCTTTTGGCTGCAATGTCACCTCAACTCTATCTAATTTCTGACCTTTAAGCGAATCAACCCTTTTGGCAGCTATTGTCTTGTCTTGTGTGCCCGTGCCCATGACATAGGTACGAGATGTTCCAAGCAAGGTGCCCGGTGTAATCCTTTCTTCCTTCTCCTCAAGTACTTGGTAAAGAGGCTTTTCAGGCTCCTTCCTTTGCTGCTTTCGAAGATCAATAGCATAAAGAGTCTCAACACTAGTGGGAGTGCTTGAGAGGCTGTCAACTGTTTGAATGTCATCTTCCAACTCCTCTTCCTCGATCTCTTCTTCCACCTCCTCTTCTATTTCCTCTTCTTCTTCCTTTAGATCACCCCAATGTTTGGTCTTATTAACTAGTTCTTCCTCGTAGTTGGGCTGATCTTGTTGCAAGACCCCAAAAACATCACCATAGAGTGGACGACCATATTCATCAACAAGAGGTTTACCCCATCCACCAAGATGATAACCAAAACTAGCTCCAGGAGAAATAGGAGCATTCAACCTCAGAATTTTCAAATCCGGATAAGAAGAGGGTGGACCATATCTCTACATGTTGATGAGCCATGGGGAAGGAGCTCCTTTAGGCATCCCAAGAGCTTATCTTAGTTCATGTGACAGCATCCCAGGCTTCATCCCCCTTAGCTCTTCCTCCAACTCTTTTCCTTCAAAATACAGATCACTACGTGTTGTCAACTTAGGCTTAGTTTGATATTCGAAAAATGCATCATGGGGAACCTAATAATTAATATCCATCTTTCCCATATTTGGCTGCATCCTCTCCTGTTGTTTCTGTTGGAGTTTCTTACTATCCTCTTTTTCAATATAAGCCTATTTGATTTTCTCAATCCCTGGAGCTGCTATGAAATCAAGAAGTTGAAAAGGCAGTTTCTCAATGCCTCGTTTCGCCTGATATTCCTCCACCATTCCCTTCTGTTTCAGCTTATTGAGTCCCTTAATGACATCCGTCCTCGTTTTCTGCCCGAACCTATTGTAGAGATCATTTACGAACTTCGGCCAGCTCCATTCCACCCTTCCTCGACTCCAATTTTGAAACCAAGCGTCTGCAACACCATCCAAATGAGTTGCAGCCATGTTCACTTTCTCCCCTTCAGTTACTTGGTATTGATAGAACACCTACTCGCACCTCCTGATCCACCATATAGCCTATCTCTTTCAAATGCTGGAATAACCATCTGCAGTGCTGGGGATGTGGAAGGGTTTCCCCCAACTCCTTTGACCACATCTCCCTCCTCTGCCTCCAACCTCTCCCTTGCTTCCAAAGGATCATTAGGCCTCCACCTAGATCTTGGCATCGTTAGAATTGGCGTAATGAAGCTCTGGGAGTGAAATCCGTTGGAAGGCGAACATTAGACTGCTGAGCTAATATGCTCAAGGCAACATTCAACTGCTGGCTGATTTGCTGGCAGAATCCGACAATTTCCTCTTGGAGCCTGCTAACAGCTCGATCCAAATTGGCCACTGAACCGAGGATTGCTGGAATGAGTTCCACTGAATGACCTTAGTCACTTGCAGCGACCTAGATCTGAATTTCAGCGCCTCTGATCCAAGTCCTCTTCCTGGATTGCACTGTCAGTTATTCAGCGATTACTTAATATCCGTTTCTGTTGCAACCTCTGATTTTCCTTACTCAAAATCAAAATTCAGCAGTCCAGAGTTCTCCTCAATCAACTGCACATGATCGCATATGTCCATAGTCACCGTCAAAATCGCCTTTTGCTCAAAACTGTAGCACGTAGTGGCATACCAGTCAAAGACTTCACCGGTCTGAATTGGAATTACCTTCCGATCAGAATGATTAGCACACCACCGAGCACCAGTAGAATTCGCCTTCAAATCTGAGCAGCCTACTCTTAGTTTCGTCGAATCCTAATACCAACAACTAATCACCGTCTGTTGTTGGTCCCGACTCCCTCCTCACCCACGCCGCCAACTTCAACAGAGCCTCCGTTTCACTCTTAACCTCCGAAGGCCTCCAAAAGCATTTCACCCTATCGCTTCTCGCAAACGACCATCAACGGACTGCTGCTTCAATTGCGACTTTCTTCCCCGTCGGATTCGGTGTCTTCGTCTCTCACCCAATCACTGTCTAATGGCTTATCGGAATTTACCTGAATTTTGTGCCTCTGATCTGCAATTGTATTGCCAATCAGAGCCGACAATTGTGATGGATAACAACCTCCCAGCTTACACGCGATTTGCTTGCGATTGGTACAGATTCAAGATCGCTCTGACGTTCACCTCAAGCTTGGATCGTCGGAAATTGCTACTTCAAATCCCAACTTAATTGCAAAGGTTTGTCAAAATCACCGGAACTGAATTCGCCCTCTAATTCCGAGAATCAACCTCCGTTGGACAACAGACGTTGATCCGTTAGAACATAGTTATCAAAGGCGTACCTAGGCGCAAGGCGCCAGTTTGGCGCCTCGCGTGGGCCTAGGAGAGGCGATTTTGGCAAGGCCCTCGCCTTGCACGCCTAGGCGCTGGGGCGTGAGGCGCGCCTCATGAAACATAGGTCTTTTAATTAAAATTTGCAGCCCAATCGCTCCTCACTCCTCCCGACTCTAGCATCCAACCACGCTTGCCTCCTCTCCAGCCTCTCCTCTCCAGCTCGCTGCTCCCCCGATCTTCCTCTTCCTCTCTAGCCCTAGTCGCACCTGCCTCCTCTCTTCCTCTCCTCTCCAGCTCGCCCGATCTTCTTCTTCCTCTCCTCTCCAGCCGCGACCCCCTCTTCTCTTCCTCTCCAGCTCGCCCGATCTTCTTCTTGCTCTCCTCTCCAGCCGCGACCCCCTCCTCTCTTGCTCTCCAGCTCAGCCCAATCTTCTTCTTCCTCTCCTCTCCAGTCGCGACCCCCTCCTCTCTTCCTCTCTTCTCCAATTCGACTTGATCTTCCTCTTCCTTTCCTCTCCAGCCGCGCCTGCCTCCTCTCTTCCTCTCCTATCCAACCACGCCCACCTCCTATCCTGATAATTTCCTCTACAGCCGCGCCCTCTTCCTCTATTCTCCTCTGCCCACGGTCTTCTCCTCTCTTCCTCGCCTCTCTTCTCATCTTCTCTTCAAGTTCAAGCTGTTAAGGCTGCCCACAGTCTTCTCCTATCTTATAAGTTCTTTACTTGTTTCTTATTTGTTTATTTCTTGCATTCTTGCCTAATTTCTCTTGCTGGCAGCTGGTTGTTGATCTCTCTTTTAAGTCTTTATAGTTTATTTCTATCATTAGGAGAATTTTGTGGAAGTTGGAATTGTGTTGCAACAACCCAATAAATGTCGTCAACCACTTCCAAAACGGACCCGGCATAGAATTATTTTGAAGTTGATCCTAATGATAGAAATACCACGACATGTAAATTTTGTCGTAAAGTAACAAAAGGTAGTATATTTCAGGCGAAACAACTTCTTGTGGGCGGTTTTAGGAATACTAAAGCTTGTCCAAAATGTCCTCCATTAGTAAAAGAAGAGATTGGAGAGTACATGCAAAAGAAGAAAAATAACAGGGATGAGTGAAATATAGCATCGTTAGATGATGATCTTCAATTTGGTGAAGGGTATGATGATGATGATGATGAGCCGCTGCCTCAAAGTAGAAAAAGATCCAATGTATCTACCGGAAGTAGAAGCGGTATTGGTAGTGTTGATAGTGTTAAAGGGCCAACACAAAAGGGTCCACTTGATGTTTTTCTTAAAGACCCAGAAGTTAATGTGTTGAAAAGCAAGGGCAAAGGAAAGCAAACAAGGTTGGGTGAGCATGATTTTACAAAAAAAGAGTTAAGAGCTTGAGTTTGTAGAAGCTTTGCACAATGGATGTATGATGCAGGCATTCCATTCAATGCAGTGACATATGACAGTTTTAAAGTATTTATAGAAGCAATTGGTCAGTATGGTCCGAGTGTGAAGCCGCCTAGTTACCATGAAGTCAAGGTTCCCCTTCTCAAACAAGAGGTGGAAGCCACTCGTGAAATGATGAAAGATCATGAAGAGGCGTGGGCCAAATATGGATGTTCTATTTTGTCAGATGGCTGGAAAGACAAGAGGGAAAGGACATTGATTAACTTTTTAGTCAATTCTCCTAAAGGAAGTATGTTTTTGGAGTCTGTTAATGGTTCTAGCTATTCAAAGACTGGGGAAAAGATGTTTCAATTATTAAGTAAATGTGTGGAAAAGATTGGAGTAAGAAATGTGGTGCAAGTGATCACCGATAGTGCTTCAAACAATGTTTTAGCAGGTATGAAATTCATTTTTGTAATTTGTATTATGTTTATAAATAGAACAATTTGAATATTCATTAGATATTTATTATTTACTAATATCTTGTAAATTTCACTCTAAATAATAACAGGAAGATTTTTGGAGGCAAAATATCCTACGTTGTTTTGGACACCATGTGCAGCGCACTACTTGGATTTAATGTTGAAAGATATTTTCAAGTTGCCTAATATGAAGAAGACATTTGAGAGAGCTGTTATGGTGAATAGCTATATCTATACTCGTTCGGGTCTAGTAAACATGCTTAGAAGGTTTACTGACAAGAAAGAGTTGTTGAGGCCTGCAAAAACTTGGTTTGCAACTGCCTTTATCACTTTGGGCAGGATGCATGGTCTGAAAAGCAACCTTAGAAGGATGTTTACCTCCGAGGAGTGGATGACAAGCAAGTGGGTAAAAGAAGCCGAGGCTAAAAAGGTTGTAGAAGTGATTTTGATGCCTTCATTTTGGAACAATGTTGTATATGCTTTAAAGGTGGCTGGTCCATTGGTGCGTGTATTGCGCTTAGTGGATGGTGAGAAGAAGCCTGCTATGGGATACATATATGAGACCATGGATAGGGCCAAAGAAGCGATTGCTAACTCTTTTAATGGGGATGAAAAGAAGTATGCACCCATTTTTCAGATCATTGATAATCGATGGGATGTTCAACTTCATCGCCCCTTGCACGCAGCTGGTTGGTACTTGAACCTAGAATATTTCTACAAGGCTAAACGTATAGATCCAGAGATCATGACTAGCTTATATGAATGCATTAGAAAGTTAAATCCAGATGTAAAGGTTCAAGACCAAATTGATGCTAAGCTTTCGATGTATAACAATGCAGATGGGTTCTTTGGAAACTATATGGCTATTAGAAAGAGAGCTGAGAAATCACCAGGTACACATATATATATATATATTACATTATATATATAATCATTCTAGATAATAGATAATAACTAACCCATGAATTTTATTGGACAGCTGAATGGTGGGCTTCATATGGAATGTCAACACCCATGTTGCAAAAATTTGCAATTAAAATTCTTAGCTTGACTTGTAGTTCATCTGGGTGTGAACGTAATTGGAGTGTGTTTGAAAATGTAAGTGCATTGTATATATAACACTTAACAATTTTTATTAGTAGTTGGTTTGTTTCATGTAGCTTATTCTTAGTATGTTTTTGCATAAATTGTTGTAGCTTCATACTAAACGGAGAAATAGACTTGATCAACTTCGTTTAAACGACTTGGTGTTTGTGAAATACAATAGAGCATTGAGGCGTCGGTATCAAATGCGTGATACCATTGACCCTATCATATTGACCGACATTGATGAAAGCAATGAATGGTTGACTGGAAAACTTGATGAGGAGAATGATAAAGATGATGAAACTATTTTTCCAGATGACATTGGGGATGGGTTGACATGCAGTAATGTTGCTGCAGGCTGCAGGAGTTGGAGAGCCTAGTTATCAATTTAAGAACTAAACAAACTCGATCACAATTGGGATCAATTTCGGTTTCGGCTTCAAAGCGGCGAGTAACTCAGGAGATTGAAGAGGAGGAAAGTGAGGCAGGGACCGAAAATGATGAAGACTTGGAAGAGGGAGGAGAATTGAGAGATGAAGAAGAAGATAAAGGGGTGATTGAAGGGGATGATGAAGATATTGACCTTGATGTTGATGATCTTCTTAATGATGATTGATTAAAAAACTTCTTTATATTGATTGTGGACTTGTAGTGTTTATGTGTTTGTTTAGAACTTTGCATTATAATTGGTACTTGGTAAAGTTTGAGACTTTAAGTTTGAACTTTGATGATGTTCCTAGTTTAGAATTTGCATGATGAATGAATTAACTTTGATGTTGTTAGTTTATAGAATTTGAAGATAATGAATCATGAATGATATGAATGTGTTATTATTGATAATTTGATAGTTGTTTATGATTTTACAAGATTTTAAGTTTTTTTCCTAAAAAGTGCGCCTCACTTCGCAAAGGCGCGCCTCGCGCCTCAGGCTCCAGGACCTTTTGCGCCTCGTGCCTTTCAGAACTATGCGTTAGAAATTAATCAATAGAGAAAGCTGCTAAGGAATGGTGGCTCTGATATCAAATGTCATGCCCTAGGGTTTAGCTTAGGGTCTAGGAAGGAAATTGGAAGAATTCAGGAGAGAAATGGAGAAGAATTGGAGGGAGAGACAGAGCATAAATCAAGATAAAAGAGGAAAAACAAGGGAGAACGAGAGAGAGAGAGTAAGGAGGGAAATATGAATTCACTATATCATTCCAACATACTCTTCTTTACATACTAGAGCCTATTTATAGGCTATTCAACTAAAAGAAAAATCTAGAAACAACACCCATGTGCACTACAACAAAACTAACAGCATTGTTGGAGAGATTTTCAAAAAGAATTTGTTGTAACCTGGTTAACAAGTTTGGGAAGAGATCCAAGTCAAGGAACTAGAGGTTGTAACCTTTCACTTGTTTTGAATTCTATTTATACATATGAATAGTTATAACCTTTCAAATTCTATTTACACATATAAATGGTTGTAAACTTTAGTGAAAGGTTGTGCCTCACTTGTTTTAAATTCTATTTACACAAATAAGTGATTGTAACTTTTGGTGAAGGGGTGTACCTTTGGTGATGGGTTGTAACATTATCTATAACTAGATTGATGTATTATTGGATCAAAACACTTGATGATTCATATTGTTTCTCTCTCCTTATTCTTCTCCTACCTTCTTACATAAAACTTCATAATTCTTTGTATTCTTTGATCAATTCTTTGTATTCTTTTCCTGCAGAATTAGAATACAAAACCTCTCGTGTTTGTTATTAATTCCATGTGTTTGGGTTTGTTATCGAGAATTGCACATTCGCCAACAAACATTACTTTTGATTCCATTGTATCTTGGAGGCTTGTTTGGATCCCTTGTGCATTGTATTTTGGGACAAACAAAGTCTTAAGGAAAACAAGTTTTCGTGCCTTGGAATCTTTGGGTTACTGCAACATATTTGCCATTACAACACCACAATTCTTAAACAATCTCCTAACAAACAATGGTAACTAATTACAGTATTGACCCTTTAATTCTCCTTGGGTTGTGACATCAAGCTCATATGTTGTACATGTTAACATGAAACTACCCAACATTCTATGCCATAAAAAAAATTATAGTAGTTCAATACAACTTTTCTTTTAACTTTAAAATATTATATAATTGTTCAAAATGCAAGAACCAGTTTTCCACTTTAACCATTTTGCTTTGATTCTATGAGATATATAAATTAATCTTTTCTTATAATACTTGATTTTTAAGTCTCGCTACAAAATCATCCACACGTCTATTGTATTAAACTTGCATTTCAAATATTCAGTTCTTTACTTGTTCATCTTGAAACAAACATTTGATGTTAAAGTGTTCCTCCATAATTCAAGCTAAGTCTCCTTTTCACTTATGCACTAAGATAATACAACAACAATAACAATCACAAGCCTTAATACTTCTAGATAAGGTTGCGTACATGAGTTTTAAACCTCCAACCATCTCTATTTATGGTCATATGCTTAGTAAGGCCATTATAATCTATGTTATGTTAAAGGTTTCCTACCAAGTTGTCATTGGTCTTCCTCTCCTTCTTTTGCTACAAACTTTCTCCTTGTCATCCACTCATCTCAGAAATGCATCTATCAATCTTGTTCTCACATGTCCAAACCATATTAATGATGTATCTCACAACTTATTTTCAATAGGTGCCATTCCAATCTTATAGTGTATAATTGTGTTTCTTATTGTCTTTTATTGTATGGGTGCCCATCAACTATAACATCCCCATCTTAACTATGCTCATATTTTGCAAATATTGGTACTTAATTACTTGACATTCTGAGGCATACAACAAAGATGGTTTTATAGTTGTTCGATAAAAAATTTATTTAGCTTTAAAGGGATTTTACAATAAAATAAAATGGACACACCTCTACACTTTAACCATCTTTCCTTGATTTTATGAGCAACATCCTCCATAATCTTCCCTCCTTTTCAAACAATCAATCCAAGATATCAAAATCGGTATTTTCTTGGAATAACTTGATGTCTAAGCCTCACAATACCATCATCATACTTCTTGTTATTTAATGTACATTCCATATATTCATTCAAAAAGATAGCATCATCCACAACAAAATATACAGCAAGGCACCTTTCCATAGACATGCTTAGTGAGTTCATCCATCACTAAAGTAAAGGGAGGACTTGGTGCATATCCTTGATGTAATCCAATTATAATTGGAAAGATCTAAATATTTCCTTCCTATGTCCTATCACATTGCTTATACTTTGTGATACATCCCTTTAATAAATTATATATGTTAAACCTGAACTCCTTTATTCTCCAAAACCCTTTATAAGACTTCTTTGAAACTTTGTTATAAGATTTTCACAAGTATATAAACACCAGATAAACTCCTATGTATCTATAGACCTTTCCATCAAATGCCTCAATAAGTAGATAGCTTCCACTTTCAACTTATCAAGAATGAAGCCAAAGCCCATTCCCATGTCCTGCCTGAAGCGCAAACCAAGTTTAAGACCTAGCTTGCCAAGCCTATCCCCAGTGCAAACACAAGACATAGCCAAAGCAGAATCCTACACTAAATTCAAGCCCAAGAAGAAGACCAAAACAAGTCAAAGGGAAAAATCAGAGCCCAAAACTGACCCCAAGGACAAGCCCAATCCCAAACCTCTTATCCTAACTCCAAATCTAAAATAAGGTCATTCCCAGTACCAAATAGTAGTCCTAGCCAAGCCTAAGCTCAAGAGAAGATCTAAGCCCAAAATTAACGCAATGCAAGCATCAAATTCTATTCCTAGTCTAAGCCTAAGGGAAATAGCAAGTTTGAGTCCACCCCAAGACCAAGCTCTAACTCTAGCCCAAGACAGAAGCCAAGACCCAACAGCAATCCAAGCCCCTGTGTAAGCCTAAAACCAAGCTATAGCCCAACATAAGATCAAGCTAGTAGGAGACCATGCCCTTGCATAAGGTCCAAGCCATTCAAACGTAAAGATCAAGCCCAAGCTCCACACCTGAGCTTAAGTCCATTCCCAAAATCTTGATACTATATGTACTATACCACAAGTCCAAGCCCAATACATACACCATAGAGGATAAGAGCATGCATGGTCCAATTTGGTTCAGTTTGGAATTTAAAGACCAAACTATAATTTACGGTTTGTTTATCTCCAAACCAAACCAAACTATTTGTAGTAGCTAAGGCTGCTAAGCCAACCCATAAAATTACAATTAGGTTTGATTTAAACCATGGTTTGGGGAATATAAAAGTTATATAGAATCTTTTACCTTTCAATGCAAATTTTTAAACCATGGTCCATATAAAAACTTCCATAAAAAATTTTAAACAGAACAAATAGTTGAGTAAAAAAATTATCATTAAAACATTTTTTGCGAAGGTATAATTTTTTGGGTAAATAATACAACTACATATCAACCTTTTATCCCGCCATGTGGAGTCAACCTTTTCCTAGTCTTCCTTTAGCTCTTTTGCTAAATACATGTTCTATTTCATTCAATCTATTCAAAGGAGTCCCTATTGAGTAAATAATATACTTTGTCAGATTATAGTTTGACCTTAGTTTCTTGTTTTTTAAAGACAAACTAGAACTTGTAAACCATAGGGTAGCAATCGAACTGAGCCAAGCCAAGCGTCGCTGAGCTTAGGCTCAGTTAGTGAGCCAATTTCTAGGCTCAAGTTCAGTACACAACCGAGCTAGTTTCTGGGCTCAAGTTCAGTACATCAATCGAGCTCGAGTGCCTACTGCAAGCCAAAGCTCAAGCTCGGGCTCAACAAGCTTTTGGCAAGCCTGAGTCTGGGCTCAACAAGCTTTTGGAAACCCCGAGCCCGAGCTCGAGCTCGAATTTGTTACAATTATTTTTAAAAAAACTGATAATATAATATGCAAATAATCAACAAATACAACTTTAAATCAAACTTGATAATCAACAAACATAACATTAACATAATAATCAACTAATAATAACTTCAAATATAACATCAACAAATTAGGGTTTTTAATTTAGACAACTATTTATATGGTGTTTGGTTAAACCTAATTTGTTATTTTGCTTTATTATATATACATATATTATATTATATTAAATGATTAAATTAATATATATAATAATTTTAAACATATTCAATTTAATTATATTATTATAATAATTTAAAGTTTGATAACTTTATGTTAAATAACATATTTATAAAATTATAAATAAATGTATTAATGTATTTATAAACAAACTTGTTCAGTAACTATTCGTGAACTTCTAATCAAGCATATTTACGAACTCTAATCGAGTCTATTATTAATCATGAGCCTCTAATCAAACATGTTCGCGAGTTTTAACAAGTTGAGTTTTACTGAGCTCAAATTCGACTTCTTTACAAATTGAGTTTCAAAGTTAGGTTCAAGCTCGGCTTGAGGTAAATCACACCAAATATCACTTAACTTTGGTGTCTTTTCTATTTTGATCACTCAACTTCAATTCTTTACTTTGTGATCACAAAAGTTTGATTTGTTTAGCAATATGATCACATTTCAGATTTTTCGGTGACCCCCTCGCTGGAGTGGGTGACATGGCGCTAATGTGGCAAAGAGTAAAAGTTTATTTGTTGATTGTGCAATAGCAGCCAATCAAAACATGCCACGTGTCAAAACCCCTTTCTCCTTCCCCCTCTCTTCCTCTCTCCTCGTTCAAGCATCGACGGCAACAATACAGCAGGTGACCGGAGGCGAAGGCGACGACGAAGCAGTTGGAGGTGAACACCGACAAGAGGGTTGTTGGCGACGGTGGCAATGCAGGTGAATGGAGATGGAGGCGTTGACGGTGCCTGTACCCTTCCCCCTCTCTCCCTCTCTCCTCGTTTGAGCGTCAGTGGCAGTGATACAGTGAGTGATCGGAGGTGGAGGCGATGGCAATGCAGGCGAATGAGATGGAGACGTCAGTGAAGGTTGCAACAGTGGAGAACAGAAGCATTGATGGCGGAGGCGGCTGTGCAGGTGAACAGCCATGGAGGCATCGACAATGGCTATAACAAAGGCAAATGGCGATGAGACACGTTGATGGCAACGAGGCGGCAGCAGCAAACAACGATAGAGGCAACGGCGGTTGCGTTGAAGGGGACCAGCTACAGTTGGTATGACAAGGGTATAGGCACGGGCTCAAACGAGGAGAGAGGGGGAAGGAGAAAGGGGGTTTGACATGTGGCATGTTTCAATTGGCTACTATTGCACAATCAGTAAATAAATTTTTACTCTTTGCCACATCAGTACCACGTCACCCACTCCGACAAGGGGGTCGCCAGGAAAATTTGAAATGTAATCACATTGCAAAACAACTCAAACTTCTGTGATCACAAAGCAAAGAATTGAAGTTGAGTCAGCAAAATAGAAAAGACACCAAAGTTAAGTGACCTTTGGTGTGATTTACCCCTTGGCTTGTTTACCTTAACGAAACTAATGTACTTGAAGGAGCTTTTGTCAGGCCAAACAGTGGGCCGCTCACAAACGGCACAACTCATTTGCGAGCCTAGAAAACCATATTTTCCAAAATTTGCAAATGTAATGTAACCAACCATATTTTAAAAAAATTAAACAGGCGATGCGCATCCTGGAAGAGGAACTAACCTTGGGTCGAAACCAGTTGTCGGAGGAGAACGCGAACACCGTGAGAACCCTAATTCCCCACCTGCAGCAGAGCTCCAGTAGCCTTCTCAGGGCCCGCACACCCGCTTCGTAACCCGACCCAACCGGAAAGCCTCTCTCCTGGGCCCACCTCCTGTTTCCGTCCATGACCACAGCCACGTGCTCCGGCAACAACTCCCTCCGCAGCCCAGCCGGAAGCTCCTCCACCTGGGTGACGCCGCCGTCCGCTTCAACGACGACGTCGTGCGCGGCGGAGCAGCGGGGCCGGAGCGAGATGGCAGAGAGATGACGAGGCCTGGGTTGAGGAGAGAAGGGGGTGGAGGTGTTGGAGATTGGATTCGGGAGGAGAGAGACGCGTAGAAAGGAGAGCAGCATTACTGATTACTGATCACTACTGGTTCGTAGTGAGGCCCTGATAAGATGTAACCATTAACCAACCAACCAACCCAGTCGTCAGTACCAATGAAATCAAAGGTTCGCTCGTTAGTTCGCTAACGCAATGGATGTCCCCCAGCCCAACGCGCTCCAGGATTAAAACGATGTCGTGCCAGAGGCAAGGCAACCAGTTTAACGCAAAACCGAAAGGAAAATGCTCCTCGTACAAATTGCTTGACAAATAGGTTGACAAACTCATATTAGAATGACAAAAATACCCTTTATCCAATTGAAAATTCACCACCGCCTTTGGCCGCCTTTAGCAACCGTTGCCTCGCTGATACATTCTCGTGATTTTCTCATTGTCACCTCGTGTCAATCAGACTTGATTTGTAGCAAACAGGAGAAAGAGAGCGAAAAGAAAATGACAAATAAATGAAATTTGTTTATCATTTTAAGGGCGTGTGTAAAGTTATATATAAACTTTTCTATACGAATAGAACGGTACAAATCGAAAAACATACAAATTAAGTATTGCCATTTGTACACCACGGCATGGTTGGTTGTACTTGAACAATATATGTCAAAAAAATTAGTTATTTTTGTGATAAAATTATTAATTAATTTTGAAAATTCATAACTATTTTCATAAAAAAAAATGCCACTAATTTTTATTAAAGTATTAAGAATTTCATGTATCACATTTTCATGCAAATTTCTTGACACCAGCAAGCCTTAAACACACGAGTCCGGATTCTCAAAAAAAGAATGTTTGCTTTGCAGGGGTAGAGAAACCGGAGTGGTTTGTGGTATTACAAGATGCAAATAGAAATACAAAACTATAAAATCTCATATCTTTGCTTACTTTGTTAAAAATGACTAATCCGTGGTTAAACATTTTCTGGGGCAGCAGCAGAGCCATTTCTCTTCACACCATTGTGGAACAAATTATGGCGACTGGAATTGGCCATCAGCAGCAGCAGCACAATGCAATCTCTAGTGGCAACGAAGACAGGAAGACAAAGAGGTTATCAGACAGCACCGATGTCAATTTCTTCTATTGAGAGGTCCTTGGGAACCTTCAAGCTTATTTGATGCGTATCCCATCCGGCTGCTTCTAACTGTTCCATGAAATTCTGAAACCTTCCCTCCAATTCTGTTAAGCTTTGCTCGAGCAAATTGAACTTGTTCTTTTCACTTTTCCAATTCTGATGCAGCCAATAAGCCTGCCATATGCTTCTCAAAACCGATAAACTTGTAGCTCCCACCTGTAGCGAGTTTTAGATCACAAATAAGAAAAAAAGTGCGGTATGTAGCAAATTTGAAGAATCTAAGATGTGCATACCTTGAAGGACACCAAGACCTCAAAATCTGTTTGTAGTTTGTTCACCACCAGGATATATTTCTCCTTTGCATATAGTTTCAAAAGCATCTTCACCTGTTTCAACCAGATAAAATTTAACAATCCATTTACCCCCCAAAAAAAAAAAATTAACAATCCATTTCCTCTTCACCTTAGGGGCACGCCCACTCAGTACAACTAGTTCTCAAGCAAATGATGATGAAGAATAACGTGTGAGTCAGCAGCCTTAAAAGCTTTTAAGCATGTATATGAACTCCCATCTTTCAGTTAAATTTCAACACGTGGCACCAAAGGCCATTTGGGGGATAAAAGTAAGAAAAGTTGTAGCACAAAAATTAGGTGCAAATTTACAAGTAATATTTCCTTATATAGGGAGATTGAGGTCTGATATGTTGTTTTGTTGTATTTAGCAGTAATATTTGGCATCATAATATTCAGCATTGCAAATTTAGGACCCATTCAGTGTCCAGTACATCTAAAATTCTCAAACTAGGAAGTTGGCCTCTGTACAAGCCTGCACTACCAAAGCTGAAACAAAAGCAGGCCTCAGGCAATACAGCAGGCACTGACCATGGTTAACCTGATGTTATTAGTGCTATGGTAGTTTGTTGTTCCAAGATGCTCCAAAACCTATTATGGCATGTTTCTAATGCAAGTAAGTTACTACTTAAAAGATGTAAGTCTTTCAACAGCTCTAAGTGTTCCTTTTTATTCTCACACAGGACAGTAAATTGCAATCTTCCAATGATATCAATTGGTAATGATAAACCAAAGGCAATATTGTTTATTTAGGCGTCAAACAGTGCAGGGAAAGTTTAAATTGCCATTTTAACCACATGTCAGACCATATCAAGTTCACAGGGCTACAGCATAATTTTATAGATCAAAGAAGAGAATAAATGAGCCAATACCATGGAAATAGATCTCTCCACACCAAAAATCTCTTCCAAAGGCACCCCATAGACTATTCGTGGTTTCAAAAATCTTTGCCATAATAAGAAATTTTCCATTCTATTGCAATCAGCACATCCTGATTTCAACAAATTAAAGAAAAATTCTTCATTGTTATCAAATAGAATAACTAAATTTGAGATGGGGTCAATGAAAATACTTTCCTGGGACACTAGAATGTGAAACATGGGACTTTACCAGCATCCGAGCACGCTTGAGATTTATCTGTCAGAAAAATTTGATACACTCACAAATCAACCTCCACAGAAGTTGTAACTTTCCTCCTAATCTGATTTTTTTTCTCCTTCCCCCATTGCATTGTGTGTAGGGAATATTAATCCAGGTACTAATGGCAATTTACAAACCACCAAAAAAGGACATTGAATGCTTAATATGAAGAGGTGACACCATCTCTACACTCAAACGTGAGCTGAGGTAGAGACGAAAACAAAAAGGAAAGACAAAAGGGAAGGAATACAACATGAGCCATCTTACACTGTCAAATTGAAGAACGGAAAGAGATTGATATCGTAACCACAGATGCAGAAGCCGAATAGTTATCCATGTGAATCCTAACAGTGGATATGATGCTGAGAGACCAGGTGTATCCTGCATTTATGAACCTATAGTTACACACATAATCAGCACAATCTGATTGCTGGTGGTAACAGAAAACAAAACCCTACCAGGATCAGTATGCCAAAAGCAAGGCCAAGTAGCTGAGCAGCAACTCCCAAACTTCCTCCTAAAACATTTAATCAGACAAGTTTACAAAAGGCTAACTTTAGGGAACCTAAGGGGGCTTTGTAAACAACCAACCCCATCCCCCTGAAAATGGATAAAAGAGGGGGAAAAAAAAAGAAAGAAAAGAAACAGAAGAGAGTGTAAGTGTCAGCAATTAGATACTTTTATGCAGGAGAGAGCTGAAATTCTCCTTTTCTTCTGTGATGGTCCATAATTAATTAAGCATTGATTTCACTTATATGAAATCTACTAGGGCTATATAGCAAAAAGAGAAATCTACTAGATCGTAGCATCCATTACCATAATATTGGTATAATGCTGTCATGCACTCATTCTCTACAGAATGGAGAGAATTTATTTAGTGGAAAAAGAAGTGACGGTCCTCCATTGAGGATATTATAGAAGCTTCTCTGGTAAGTTCCTTAGCCCTGGATCTGGTCATATATCTGGTCACAGGATAATCAGAAAAAGAAGTTGCAGAATGCTTCTGCGATCTTCTTCCCTTCTAACCTATCTTGACTAGAAAATTTGGGCTTGTTAAGAGAGAAATGATCTCCTTGGGTAAGAAAGTACTCAGAACTTTTCTGAAAAATACTGCATAATAGTTGTTTATTCCCCTTCGAACAAAATATAAGTCTTACAGGGAAGTAGAGAAATAACTACCATCTTAGAACTAGGAACTGTTTCCTAGAGAATAGCAGATCTAGACAAATTCAAATACTAAAACTGTCATAACTGACAGAAAATAAAAAATAAACAGACAAAAGAAAACAGAACATAGCAGAATATTTTAAAACATAATATTAGGACACTTAGCCCTGCCCTGAGCAGCCTTCTTTCCATGAGCAAACCACTTGTAGATTTTGCCACTAGATGGATCCACTTTGACCGAATATGACTGATCTACTTCTACTTGCTGTCCCATAACATTCTCGTTTTTTTTTTTTTTTCCTGCCTTCAAAATTTCACTTTTTAAGAATACACAACATACAACTTATAACCAAGTCAAAACAATATCAATTTATAGTTTTTAAAATTTTCAATGCTTTACACCATTTAGGTTAAAAATTGTTCCCCTGCCTTTTATCTCCTAGAGAGAACAATGATGGGAAATTATTAAAGATTTTGGACAGTTTTGCATAAGACACCTACTTCTTTTTAAACTTAGACTGGTGTCATTCCCACACTCTAAGAAACAGGAATACTTTTGAGAAGGTTTACCATTCATGTTGGGTAAATGTTGGAACATGTCCTGTAATTTTTGAATCAACACAGCTTGGATTCTTTAGGGAACATGCATATTGATTGCTTAAAGAATGAAATACCTAGAGATCTATAAGTTTGAAGAAAATAAATAGGGAGACAAAATTAAAATCAAAACAATTAATAACTACTACGCATTGTTTGTCCAAGACCAATGTGGTTCAGTGGCATATTTCAGCTATTTAAGTACCTTGATCCCAAGGTTTTGAGTTTTGACTTCCCTTGTTGCCAAAGGCTATAGTGTTGAGCTAGGAATCACAGTAGGCATCAAGTACATGAGATAGAAGAACTGGGAAAGGAGAACACCATGCAATAATTAGAATGAGAGAGACCAAGAGGTAGTGGAGAGAAAATCCCAGTATTCTGATTAATCTATTTTTGAAGGCTTGAGAAATCCTATTTATAATGAGGGTTGTAGGCTTTAATGCTGAAGTTTAAGAGATGTGGGCAATTGATTATGGCCCAACACTCTATTAACCAAGTGTAGTGAGAAATTATGAAAATAATGGTGGTAATGATTCCATGTCTCAATAATGGGTCATGAGAGTAATGGAGAGACCTATCATTGACAGTTTAAGACTCCATCTGTCCCTCCCTCTTGCTCTCTCTCTTATGACAAATCAAGGCTAACCTCCCTTGAGGAAAGAGCAAGGCCTTGCCTAACCCGTAGCTCTACCCTTCAATCTAGAAACTATTGCTAGTCTTGCACAAATGGAGACCTGGGCCCAACCTCAACCTAGGTTGTCAAATTTGCAGATTAATTTCTAAATAACTTCAGCGTAATGGAGAGAATATAATTAGAGACCTCACCTCAGCATACTAGAAGGGATATACAACGATGTTGAATCCATTTAATGATTCTCAATAGTTTGATTTTTATGCTTAACAAAACATCAATGACAAAACGGATGATATACGGAACTTTAAGCATGTCAGAATAAGCATTGATGAATAATTGAATGAAATATTAGAAATATCAAGTGAATGATCATGTGTTAATCAAGTATTGCTAATGGAAACCAAGCTTAACATTCAATTGTAATCATTACTCGAGTATCAGAGTTCATTACTCGAGTAATTACATTAAGAAACAGAGGTTATATAGCATTTGGAAGAAGTTAATCAAGTAATGTTTTACATTACTCGAGTAATGCTTTACATTACTCGAGTAACTTGTAGAGGAATTGAGAGTTTCAAAGAATTAGAGTAATGTACAACATTACTCTAGTAACTTGTACAAAAATAGAGAGGCTCGAAATCATACTCGAGTAACAAGTACTTATTACTCGAGTAACCTAAAAAAATTCAAAATATGTTTAAAATCTTACTTGAGTAACCCAAATATATTACTCGAGTAACTTTGGCTCAAAATGAGAAATTCAAATTTGTTTTGTATATTACTCAAGTAACCCTCTCACAATACTCGAGTAAGATAGCTCACGAAACTTAACCATTAATGCTATCCAAAAGTGCATTTAATGCTACCTGAATAGCAATAAATGCTACAGAACATCTTTATACATAATATTACATAGAAATATACATGTTTTACCGTAATTTCTTGCTCTAACCGAATCTGGGTTACAGAAATAGAATTTATCTATTGACAGCTGTAGAAAAGGACTATGTGCTGACTGCCTCTATTTAAAACACAAGACAAGTCCTATAATAACGTGTGAGCTCGAAATGTTGTATATACAACAAGTAAAGAGAGAATAGAGCCCAAGTGAATACAAAAAGAAAGAGCTTATCTATTCAAAATATTCTTACAAGAAAGAACACACAAAGAAGTTGTCTTCATCTTCTTCATTCTATCCTCGGTGTTATCCTAGTGTGTTTCTTAGCCACATCATATTTTCATTTCTATCCTTGAGAGAACACCTAGAGTCAAGAGACCCATCTCAATATCATTCTCTTCCATACTGTGAGACTTGTGTAAGGGTTATTGCTTCAGCCTGAGTGTAAAAAGCATTGTAAGGGTTATTGCTTGATCCCTAGAAAAAGAAAAGTGAGGTTATAGCTAAGCTCATAAAAAACTACCATTGTAAAGAGGATGCTCACCTCTCAAATCAAGCACTCCGAATTGACGTTGAAAATCCTTGATGACGAGTCAAGGTAGTGGACATAGGCACTATTGTTGAACCACTATAACCGACTGTGCAATCTCTCTCTCTCTCTCTCTCTCTCTCCCCCTGTTACATTGTTGCATTTATTCCTTGTGTCATTAAATACCAAAGTTTTCGGGGTGCTTAATTCAAACCCCCTGGCCTTTTAAGCTAATATCTTTTAAAACGAGACACTCATGCAAAGAGTTTTGATAACCAAGCATGTGTTACAAGGTTAATCAAGTTTGATCCCCAAAAGAGATAGTATAGAAATTCATGTCACTTCACAAGGTTAACTTATCAATACACCACGAAGAACTCAATCCTTGGAGAGAGAAATGAGAGCTAAATCCTTGCAAGGAAAAATGGAGAACTCAATCCTTAGAAAATATTCAAAAGATTCATGTATTACGTCCCAAAGCTAACACTTGGAGAAGGCTCAATCTTCAAAGGACAAGAATGGAGATTCACATGCCCACCCCTAAAGGGAGAGATTGGAAATTCACATGCCATTAGCTTACTAACATTTAAAGAATCATATAGAGATTCATTCAAAGATTTTGTGGAGAGTCAGCTAGCTCAAATGAAGTAATATTGCCTGATACCTTAGCATACGTATTGATACCACACATACAAATATGATGGAGATCTGGGAAGCTAATTGTCGCAATCATCATTAGATTTTCTCATAAAATACGTAGTGCCCAATTTGGTATGATATCATCTAATTGCACACGTGACTCTAGTTCATTAAGAGGGAACCCAAAAAAAATGTCACTCACCATTTAGGCATTTTCATTTTACAAACCCTAAAGCCAAAAACTTCTAAATTTGTTTGCAGTAGATAATTTTTTAAGAAAATAGCAAAATATGGATTAAGGAATTTCTATTATGGATCACAGTTCCAATAATTAATCATTTCTAATGTAATTTTTTGTATCACACTCCTTTCTGAATATAGAGTTAAACAGTGTAAAGTGCTTTATTACTACATTAAGATAACAGAGGATTAACATTATTTGCAATGCAAAATAGAATAAAATAATAAAGTATTATTTTATGAATAAGATATCTAATCTTTTTTGTAATTGTCATGCCCTTGATTTTCTCCTAAAGTTGTCAGCCCCTCATGTTCATATCTTGACACTACATCCATATTCACACTGCTTAACCTTGCTCAACTACAAGCGGCGCTGTTCTGCTCACAGAATCAGAGCACCAAAAATATTCAATACCCAAAGTTAACAGGTTTTATTCTTTTAAAAAATAACTTCCATTAATCAGATAACACTAGGTGTGCATACACTGTTTAGATAATTATAATGGCCTCTTGAGGATAGGACAGGTATGTTTCTGAAAGATGAATAAAATTTGCATTTCAAAATTAGAATTCTTTGGTGTTTATCCCCATCCCTGCACCCAGATTTTGGATTTACACCATCTTGTTCTCCCAGTTTTTGGATTTACACCACCTATTCTTCTTACTATACGCCCTTGTCTCTTTTATTCTCTCATTTGCACCCTTCTTCCTTTTCTCTACCTTTATTTCCTCATAATTCTAAGCTTATTCTTCCTCTCTACTCTACTAGTTCTCACTCTCTCAGTCCCTTGCAGTGCTCTCCTCTTTATTATTCTGATATTCTCCTATATCATTTCCACCCCTTTGTTGGATTTATTATTTCTCTACAGGTTCTTTTCTCTTTCGGCCAAGGCTCCCTCTGTCCACATGTTTCCCCATATTTTCAGCAGATATTTTCCTTCTTCCTCTTATGATCTGCATCTCCCTACTCTCATCTGTATCATTTCTTATTTTTCTCTGTTTTTCTGATACTATCTTTCATTTCAAAGATAAAATTAGAGACAAATTATATGCAATAAGGTTGGAATATTGTCACTGCCAAGCAGAGACAATGGTGGCCTCCTGGTTCGGTGTGAATCAGGAAACCACAAGAGGAAAAATAAAAAGAAGAATAGGGAGAAAGGAGCAGAACAGAGAGAGAGAGAAGGGAGAATTTGAGAGAGAATTCAGAGTTCTTTCTCAATTTTCGATGATGCTCTCCCTGAGTGCCTTGGGGAGTATTACAGGACCTTAGGGGGATGCTGCCACAACAGATCACTCCGCTAGACAGTTGCAACCGCCTTCTTTGTCCACTTCTAACCCATGCACATGGCCTCTCTCTCTCTTACTATTTCTCTACCAGAAATATTCCCCCAATTACAGGAGTAAAAGGGAATTACAGGAATTACAAATAGTAAAGGAAATACAAAAGGAGTTGCAGCCATTAAAAAAACCAAAATCGCTATACTAAGGTTACGATTCGTGACAATTCCCCCTCCCTTAGCAGCTTCTTGTCCTCGATAAATGTTAAGGAGACTGGCAACTCTCAAAAATTGCTGAAGAAGACTAGGTAGGTATTCCCAGGCGCTACTTCCCATAGCTCCATTTTGTCATTTCACCAAAACTTGTATAAGGGGAGCCCCCTGATTGTAGACCACCCTTCTATCCAATATAGCCTCTGGTTCATTGCCTTGATTCTTTTCTTTAGAAAGTGAGGGTAAGCCTGGACTCACCTGTTCAGTACCTGTTGATTTCTTCAATAGTGATACATGAAACGCCAGATGAATGTGTGTTCCCTCAAGTAATTGTAGACGATATGCAACTTTTCCCACCTTAGTTGTTATACGATACAACCCAAAATACCTTGGGTTGAGCTTAGACACTGACCCTGGGGCGATGGACCTTCTCTCCCACTTCAAACTCCCTGTCACTTCTCCTATCGGCACACTGCTTCATCTATTTTGGGCTGATGCCAGTTCTTGCTTGAGTTGTTGTAGGACCACCCTCCTTTGCTGTAAATACTCTTCAACCAAGGTTGTAGTAGGTTTCCCTCCTATTGCTGGCAAAAAGGGAGGTTTGTACCCGAACAATGCTTCAAATGGGGACATTTTCAAAGAGGAATGGTGGTTAGAGTTATACCACCATTGGGTTAAGGCCACCCACCTATGCCAACTCTTTGGTTGTAGAATACAAATGCATCTTAGATACGTCTCCAAAACTTGTTTCACCCTCTTAGTTTGCCCATCAGATTGGGGATGATAGGCAGTCGACATTTTCAGTTTAGTATCTAAAGTCTTCACAAGCTCCTGCCAAAAGAGGCTCATGAATACCTTATCTCTGTAAGAAATTATGGCCTCTAGGACTCCATGCACTGCTACCACTTGGTCCATGAATACTCTGGCCACTTCTTGGGCTGCATAGGGATAAGCCAACCCTATAAAATGGGAAAACTTAGTTAGATGATCAACCACAACAAGAATGTTGTCCTTACCTTCTGACTTGGGTAGCCCTTCGATAAAATCCATAGATATACATTTCCAAGCTTGATCAAGTATGGGCAATGGTTGTAACAGATCGGGATAGGCCACATTTTCGTGCTTACACCTCTTGCAGGTGTCACAAGCTAACACAAACTCTCTCACCTCTACCTTTAGCTTTGGCCAATGGAACAATTGCCTCACCCGGCTATAGGTGTTCTGAATTCCAGAATGTCCTCCTAAGGGAGATTCGTGCAGGGTTTGTAAAATTCTCTTCTTGAGTCCATCATGGTTCCCAATGACAATTCTTCCATTGTTCCTCATCATCCCTTCCACCAGTATATATCCCTCTACTCCCTTAGGGTCAACAGCCAGCCTCTTCAAGATTCGTTTAACCTTTTCATCCTCTTTATAGCTCTCTATCACCTTGTGATACCATTCCGGAATTACTGTAGTTATGACTGCGATACTCCCTTCCTCTTGGCACCTTGAAAGGGCATTCGTGGCCACATTCTCCTTGCCCCTTTTGTATTGTATCGAATAGTCTAAATCCATTAGTTTGGCCATTCCCTTCTTTTGTAATTGAGTATGTAATTTTTCTTGTAGCAAAAATTTCAAACTCTCATGGTCAGTCTTGATTATGAATCTTCCCCCCTCTAGGTAGTGTCGCCATTTATCAACTGCCATCAGAACTGACAAAAATTCCATCTCATATATACTAAGACCAAGATGCCTTGTACTTAAGGCTTGACTCAAAAATGCTATTAGCCTACCTCCCTGCGTCAATACAACACTTATTCCCGTCCCACAAGCATCAGTTTCCAATACGAAAGGTTGGCTGAAATCGGGTAATCCCAGGATAGGCACTCAACTTATGGCTTTCTTTAACCCTTCAAAGGCTTCCTTAGCTTCCTTTCCCCAACTAAAATTCCCCTTCTTTAGGAGGCCTAATAATGGCTTACTAATGACTCCATATCCCCTTACAAACCTGCGATAGTAACTTGTCAAGCCAAGGAACCCCCTCACCCTCACTGTGGTAGGTTTGGGCCAAGCCAACATGGCTTCCACTTTTTTTGGGTCAGTGCTTACTCTCTCCTGAGATCAAATGTCCTAAGTACTCCACCTGACCTTGAACAAAGGCACATTTTGACCTTTTGATGAAAAGTTGATTAGCTCTAAGGACCTTAAAGGTGGTTCTTAGGTGAGTCATGTGTTGGTCCAAGGTGGGGCTATACACAAGTATATCATTAGAGATTGAAAGGTGATAAGGGCATTGGTGAGTCCAGGGCATCACCAAGAATTCAAAGTGCCCATGGTGTGTTCTAAAGGCAGTTTTATGGATGTCCTCAAGCTTCATTTTGATCTGATAGTAGCCCAAGCAAAGGTCAAATTTGGAAAAGTACTTGGCATTGTGTAATTCATCCATTAGGTCTTCCACCAGGGGTATGGGGAATTTGTCCTTGACGATCAAGGCGTTTAATTGTCGGTAATCAACACAAAAGCACCATGTTTTGTCCTCCTTTTTTACTAGTAGGACGAGTGAGGCAAAAGGACTTTGGCTAGGTCTTATGAATGATTAGTTGAGCATGTCCTTCACCATCTTTTCAATCTCTGTTTTTTTGAATTGGTGAATAATGGTATGATCTAATGTTTATGGGTTCGGAGTTAGGCTTAAGGTTAATAGAGTGGTCCAAGGATCGTGTAGGAGGTAATGTGGTAGGCTCAATAAAGAGGTCCTTAAATTCTAACAACAATTCAACAACAAGGTGTTAAGGTTGTACCTGTTCAATCTTCCCTTGTTGGTGGCTGACAGTGAGTTGGAACTCTCCTTGCATCACCTGTTCAAGACTTTCATCCAATGCCACACTTGAAAATAGTTGTGCCAATTGGCACCACTTGTTCCTGAATAGCTTGTGTAACCTCTTCTCGGTCATCAGTTTGCAAGTACTTGTCTCCCTTCCCCTTAGTAAGAGTCATTCTCCTCCCTTCTTTATCGAATGACACTTTCATCCTATTGAAATCAAAGCTTATGGGGCTCATTCCTTTCATCCAATCAACTCTTAGAACCACATCGCAACCTCCCAATTGTAGTAGCCTAAGGTATGCCTCAAACTTCTCTCCTTGCATTTCCCAACAGAAACCAGGGCAAGTTGAATTACTCAACACCCTACTCCCATTTGCTACGGTCACACTCAAGGGTTAAGTCCCTATAAGTGGACACTTCAGTTTCCTAATAGTGCCTTCATCCAGGAAGCTGTGAGTACTTCCACTATCAATGAAAATTAACAAGTTACTTTCCTTAACCTTTCCCTCCACCTTGATTATCTTGTTATCAGTCATTCCCTTCAATGCATGTAATGAAATCTCCCCATTATCTTCTTATCTAGATTCTCCACTCTCTTCAATTCCGTCTCCTTTTACTTCCAACTCACCCCCAATACCTCCTTCTAACAAAAGTAACTGTCATTTGCACTGGTGCCCGGGGTAATACTTATCCCCACACTTGTAACAAAGGCCAGGTTGCCTCCTCGTATCATTATACTTCCCACCAGAATTGAATCCTACTGGATTCTTTATCCCCTGGTTGCCTTTACTCCATTCTCGATTGTAGTTCTTCCCCCCCCCCCCCCCCGGAACTCGAGGTCCCCGTAGTTAAAGTTTTATGCTACTGCCTTTGCTTCCTCATTAAGGCTTCCACCACCATTTCTTGTAGCCTTGCACTTTCTGTCGCTTGTTCCACTGTCCTAGGTCTAATCATTTTCACCATAGGCCTCAAATCATCACTAAGCCCACTCAAAAAGCTAGACACAAAATAGGCTTCTAAAAGATAGGGGTCATTGTTGATCATCAAGGACCTCAATTCCTCAAACCTCCTCAAGTAGGTATTCACCTCCCCCATTTGTTTTAATTTGTTGAATTCCTCAATAATGTCTGACATACTCCTCTCCTCAAATCTTTCACACAACCTATCAGCAGACTCTTCCCTGACCCTAGTCCACCCTTGATACCAAGCATCTACCAGGTCATCGAAGTAGGCTGAGGCCAATGCTACTCTTCTCCCCCCTGGCACTTTATACCAATCAAACTTACGCTCACATTTCCTTACCCACCATCGGGGGTTATTCCCATCAAACACCGAAATCTCCAACAAGGCATAGGGAATCCCGGTTGTCGTGGGTGATTTTGTCCTTCTCTACCCCCTTCCATCATATTATCTACATCTTCCTCTAGTTCAATTCCAATCCCATTATTCCCAACTACTCTGTCTCTTCTATTTTCTGATATTATAGGCTCTGTTCTATCTCTAGGAGGAAAATCAGGAGCCATTCTTATTGTGTTTTGGCAAGTAAACATGACCATAAACTGTTGTAATTAGGCCCCCAACTCTACTCTCATTTGTGCATTATCCTCCCGCATTTAAGATAGAGCACCATCGAGCCTTCTCTCCAGTCCCCCAATTGAGCCCTCCACCTTGCGATCCATAGCTAAGATCGCCATGTCGTTACGTTCCGAGCCCCGCTCCAACTGATCTACCCGACTCTAGAATTCGGACAAGGTCGAGCTGAACTGCTACAGCTATGACTCGAAGTTCTTCATGCGGGTACCTTCTGCCATCGAAGAATTCTCCAATAACTCCGACCAAGACCGTTGCTCTGATACCAAAATTGTCACTGCCAAGCAAAGACAATGGTGGCCTTCTTGGTTCGGTGTGAATCAGGAAACCACAAGAGGAAAAATAGAAAGAAGAATAGGGAGAAAGGAAAAGAACAGAGAGAGAGAGAGAAGAGAGAATTTGAGAGAGAATTCAGAGTTCTTTCTTGATTTTCGATGATGCTCTCCTCGAGTGCCTTGGGGAGTATTTACAGGACCTTAGCGGGATGCTGCCATAGCAAATCACTCCCCAAAACAGTTGCAACCGCCTTCTTTGTCCTATTCTAACCCATGCATGTGGCCCATCTCTCTCTCTCTCTCTCTCTCTCTCTTACTATTTCTCTAATAGAAATATTCCCCCAATTACAATAGTAAAAGGGAATTATAGGAATTACAAATAGTAAAGGAAATACAAAAGGAATTACAGCCACTAAAAAAATCAAAATCGATGTACTAAGGTTACGATTCATGACAAATATCACTTATGTTAAGATGTGTGAGATGCAATTAAGAAGGTTTAGACATGTGAAAAGAAGACTAATACACACACTTATGAGCAAAGTTGATAGAACGAAAAAAATTTGTAGCAAAAGAAATAGATGAAAACCAAATAAAACTTGGTAGGAAACTCTTAAACATGATATGGGGTACAATAACCTTACAAAAGATATAGTCATGAATCGAGATGGTAGAAAAGCTAGAATTCAAGTAGAAAACCCCACCAAATAGCATAAAGGCTTGGAATTGTTATTTTTATTGTTGTATTTGGTTCTTATATGGTGGCATATAGCTTTTTTTCCTTTTTTTGATGGATAAGTACTAATGTGCTAGTCTTCTAATGCTTTTCATGTTGTATTTGGACTATGATCATTCTACAACCCTGTGCGCCTGATCTATTGGTAAGAAGACACCATTTTTACAACCGAGCACTCAAGGAAATTCCAAAGGGTCTAGGCTACACCAAGTGTCTATTATTTGTAATGACCAAATTACACATTTTGATACTAACAATTGCTAATGGTTCTAGTAACTTGACTCACCAGAATGATGAAAGTTTTGAGAGTTAAAATTTTTAGAAATAAGAACAATAACATACCTTTGCTGCTATTTCTCCTAGGTTTCCTGAGACAGCAAAATGGTTTTGAATGACCCGAAATGATGGATCTTTTAGCCCCCTTGCCACAGCCTATACATTATTATCATCGGCAAAAATAGTAAATCCTGAAGATTAGCATGTCAGATTATAAGAAGAGATTGCAAGAGGTACTTTGTATAGCAAAAGTCTAAGAATAAATTAATTGGAAGGACCACCTTAGAAACACAATATGGATCATAGCAGGCGTATGACAATAGTCCTCTGGTTAAACCATTTATACATAATGCATATGCAAGCAATACATAAGTGAAAATATTCCAGAAGAGGTCAGAAGGGCAACCAAGTGCAGAAGAATATTACTCTAATACAGTAATACTGCAGAAAGCAGTGATGACTTATCTAGATGCAATCTGAAGTTTTCAAGTGAATACCTTCGTGAGATTTCCAAGAGATGCCAATGGTAGAAAATAGGCAGGATATAACTGAGTAGTGAGATCAAAGATACTGCATAATGTAATGCCAAATTTAATTGCTTTAATCAACCACAACTAAAAACTTGATTCATTTAGAAAAAGAAGCTTATTCTAGGGACCTTCCAGCACTGCCAATAAAATCCGCATACATGCGCCATTGTTTAGGGTCATCATCAAAAAGATTGCCAAACCGTCCACCTGAAAAAGATTGTTATTATTACCGGAATTATTCAGGATAGCTCTTTCCATTAGTTTCATTGACAATTGGCAGACCAATTAGCAAGCGGCCAACAGCACCAATGCCATCCTTGGTTACCCATCTGCAGAAAGAAAACAAACAATGCTTAAATCCAGTTTCATACTAATTTTGGAAAGACGTAGTTCCCCTCCCCTGTATGTAATATACATGCATGTAGCAAAAGGAAGTTATGAACTAAGGAAATCACTTATAAAGATCGTTTCCTCTTTATTAAGGCTATGCAACATGCTTTATCTTCATTTTCTTATAAAATAACCAGGAAATTGCAACATAACATTCAAATGGATGATAGGAATACAGCTGACTAAACTAAAAATTCACCTGATAGCAGCAGCAGAAGCAGCAGCAGTAGATCCAGAGAAATAGCCAACACCTACAGCCTGTATTATCATGGCAACACTTTTTATAGACTAGGCCCATAACTGCATCTCTTCAATTTAGTAGCAGCAAAACGAAGACACAAAGAAAACAGTCCAGTAAGGAAAACTTGCATACGGATATGAAGTGAAGGACTGCAATGTCGAAAAATGAAAAATAAAATATCAAGACAAAAATTAAAATAACTAAATATCAGCTTAGAATGTTTGGACATAGCACTGTTAGTAGATGAAAGAATCACATACTAGTAGTACGTTACCAGCCTTATTAAACGAGAGAGATTGAAAAGGTTAAAAGATCTTATTGAAAAAATTAAAAAAAAAAAAGGACTGAGTCATACCTCGCCATTTTAAAAAATGTTAATAATGTGAAGTTAAACATGTACAGGAAACTTGAAGATGTCAGGACAAAAATTTTTCACAAAAAACTGGAACAAATATATGATATCTCTTGAACTTAATATGTAGCATAGAAATCATTAACATTCAAATTCAGTTCTGAGTGAAATTCATCAGAGAACATATCAGAGAATAAATCTACCACAGATCAATTTAGGAGAAGTAGGCAAATTTAAAAGAGTTTGGACTTTGTTGACATCTAACTCACATACCGAAGTGAAATTAATGGCCTGGGTTAGATTGACATGCCTTTAATAAACTTGAAGTGACCAAGGCATGGCAAATCCATCCAGTAACATTGGTAGGGAACTGTAACAGCATATACTCCAAGTAATCATCTGAAACAGATCCTGCATCAGATGTGAAAAAAGGTTCAGAAAAATAAATCACCAAAATATAACCAAAAAGAACAGGTGAATAAATTAAATGCTCTAAAGTAGTCAAAACGTCTTACTAGACTTTTAGGTTAATGTATCCTGACACTTGTGACAAGATTCCCCCAACAGAGGGAAGACTAATGGAGTACAAGGGGGTAGAGGGAAAATAGAATTATCCAACTCCCAAAATCAGACGATTAGGCCATCAGACTGAGGAAAGTCCTCAAAAATCAATATGCAATATGTTAAATTTACTATCCTCCACTACATCTTTATTGGCCAGATGAAAAAGGTCATTCATATTGGATTGACTGGTGTTCCATACTGTATATCCTCTTGAGCTAAAATATTCACTGTTGAGCTAAGAACACATAAATAGATTGACACTTGTTGTGACCCCAGAAATTGCAAATCTCTCTGCAAGACATGATTTTAGATTATATACATCCATCATAGAAGGCGACAAATAATAATAGGACACTATTTTGTGGTAAGCCTGGAAGAGAAATGTATGGCAATTATGTGGACTGGAGCTAAAAAATCCAAATTTAAACGAGGAAAATAAAGAAGAAGAAGAAGAAGTAAGCACAGCCTAATACTAATGCTTCTCACCCGGAAAGCCTGCGGGCAAGATAAAATCTTTAACCATAGTTGGAAGCCAAGACAATCGTGCGTTGGAAAAATATGAGCCCTGGAACCCATTAGCTTCAAATCCTTGTTGGTGGACAAAAGCTTTTACATGCAAGTCATTATCTAATACGTACCTACCTTGCCCAAAAAAAAAAAAAAAAAAGATGAATCAATTCTAAACACCATTGGATACCTGCTTGCATGAATCCTTTAAGCATATACTAGTTTTTCACAGGATTCAGGCCAAAGAGATGTCCAAAAAATTGCTTAACAAATTTAAAGACCGTGACTCAAATGGGATGCCAGGTACTGTAGAAAGTTGGAAAATGGTTAAGAAAGCATCCAGTCTTAGTGTTTATCTTCAATTCCTGGTGCAAAATTTCTAATTTTGTTGTCAAAGGAAATATAAGTGCTTCCACAAGAATGCAAACAAGGAAGAGGAATCATGCAAAATACCTCTTTGAAAAGCCATTCCCATATCTTTCCACCAAAATGAAATTCTGTCCAGCCAATTGTCTGTTAACAGATGACAGGAAAAAAAAAAACAAAAACAAGGCATAAACAGAATTGAAACAACTCAGAATTCGGATCCTTTCTCTCGTTTTCCTGCAATTTTTTAAGCTTTAAAACGTAGTTTTTCAATGGCAATAAAGACGAGAGATACCTCGACATATCAGAATCTTCCAAGTCTCCATCGGAGGTCTCAGCAGCCGAGCAGAGAACTTGAAGATGTACTCTCCTCACCTTCGTCGACAATTCAAAAGCACATGTTGAGGGGAAGGTAAATTGCAGAGTTGCATAAGCATATGACATAATTTTCTATTTACACTTGAACTTGGAATGGGAATCAGATTAGGGTCAGGGCACAGAGAGACCACTATGCGCTCTGGCTTTCTTGCCCTGAAATTGATTGAAGAAAGGCTCCACGTTTCAGAGCTGAGAACTGCGTCTGCAACTCTGGAATTATCCATACGACTGTTACTTCACACTATAAAATAAAATCCTTTTTTTTTTTTTTTTTTAGCTTTTAGTACCTCTCCCTTCAAATTTGGCTTCACTCTGTATTTTTTGTAAGGATTTTTTACTCGTTTTAGTTTTTAAATAAACTTAAATCAATTGCTTTTATATTATTTCTAATTTTGAAGATAAAATCACAAAATATATAATTAAAATAATTTCCAACTTGTGAACATTGATTATTATATGAAACAATTGAATAAAAACAATAATGATTGTATTAATTAAATAGAAAACATTCATGTTGGGTAAAATTATAACTATTTAATCATTCAACTTTAAATTGTTACTACTTACTTAATTGAATTTTGTTTAACGTCAATCATCCATCACTTATTACAACTCTGTCAGATCTTATAAATTGAAAATGTTAACAGAATCTGACGTGGCTAACAGAATTCAAAGTGGCCTAAATTAAATCACTATTTTCGGCTAACTCAGCGCTCCGTTAACTCCAAGTCCATTTGCCAACTCATTTCAGTGGGTTTAATTTAATAAAAGCTTAGTGAATTCCTTCTCTAAGCTTCTCGTAAGTGATCAAATTGAAGAATATAATTAAAATCGACGATTTTTGCTGAGGGTTTATGGCAATCACTGGATACGCATGCACAACACAAAATCAAGAGCTTCCATCATTCTTTGTCGTCGTTCTCCCTCGTCATGCGATTGATCGATGTTCGTGGCCATCATGCTCCCTCGTCGCGCGGTTGCTCAGTTGCAAGTGCTTCTTGCTTCTTCTAGAAGTGATCACTCTCTCAGGCTTTCACAATAACTTTTGTCCTCTCTATCTCAATCTCTTTCTCTTTATGTATTTAAATCCTTTTTCACCCTAAGGTGACCCACAACCAATGCTGCTTGTTTTGTGTATTTACAACTAGTGCTTTCGTTTTCCAAGACAAAGGTGACCCACAAATAAGGAAAATGGACCACACAGGTGTTGTTGAGAATGCTTTATTGGAGACCCGAGATGGTGGACCACATGAAGGTGTTTTTATTTTAACTGAAAGATTATGCATTCCAAATAAATTATTCTCCTTTTGGATTTAAGTGTTGGAAATTTTTTCCTTTTTTATCTGTGAAAGAACAAGAATTAATCTTTCATATATCAAAACTATTTAATACAATCTTATTTATAACACACATACTCCTAATCATTGAAGACTTCTAAGACTATTCAACCTCCTAACCATTCTCCTAATGTATAGGAGTTGATTACTCTCTTATAAATTAGGACCCCTACTAGATTACATCAACTCAAAACATTAATGAAATAAATCAACTAATAAAATATTAATGAAATAAATCAACTGATAAATCCAACTGCTAACACTCCCCCTCAAGCTGGAGAATGGATATCCCACATTCCTAGCTTGCTTGCTAGATTTGCAAATCCTTTAAGTGGCAACCCTTTTGTCAATATATCAGTAACTTGTTCCTCTGATAGAACATATGGTAAGTGAATGAGTCCAGCTTACAACTTCTCTTTTATGAAGTGTCTGTCTATCTCAACATATTTAGTCCGGTCTTGTCCCTTTAGTCTTGGAATGAAATTCTTAAATCATCAAGAACAATTCGTAGCCATAGAATTTCACATAAAGCAAGGGCCATAGCCCTAAATTCTACCTCTACACTTGATCTTGCCACAACACTTTGCTTCTTGCTTCTTTAGGACACCAGATTCTCTCCTAAGAATACACAATAGCCACTTGTAGATCTTCTATCAGTCATGGACCCTGCATAATCTGCATCTGAAAAATCTTGAATGTTCAATTTATTTCCTGCTTTAAATAGGATCCCTTTACCTGGAGTAGCCTTGAGATAACACAAGATTTTTCTAACCGCTAGTATATGCTCCTCAGTTGGGCTGTGCATGAATTGACTTACCAAGCTGACAGGAAAGGCAATATCTAGTCTTGTGTGAGAGAGATATATCAATCTTCCAACTAGTCGTTGATTCCTTCATTTGTTTATAGACTTGCTAGTAAGGTTGTTCCATAGCTTGCAGTTAGGTTCAATAGGAATTTTTGCCCCTTTTCCTCCAATCAATCATGTTTCAGTTAATAAATCAAGCACATATTTCCTTTAAGAGAGAAAAATATCTGCCTTAGAATAAGCTACTTTAATTCCCAAAAAATACTTGAGCACACCCAGGTCTTTGATTTTAAATTCCTTAACTAGCCTTTCTTTAACCTTTATCTGTTCTTCTTCATCATTGCCAGTTACTATCACGTTATCCACATATACCAGTAGCACAGTAACCTCTCCTCCTGTCGAGTGTTTGATGAATAAGGTATGGTCCCCCCTGCTTTGACTATAACTGATAGTATGCATGGCTTTAGATAACCGACCAAACCAAGCCCTAGGGGATTGTTTGAGTCCATATAAGGCCTTATTTAGCCGACATACCTTCCCACTGAGTCCTTCATGAAATCCTGGTGGTAAATCCATAAACACTTCCTCTTCTAAATCTCCATGGAGAAATGCATTTTTAACATCTAGTTGTTGTAGATTCCACCTAAATGAGGCTGCCAATGACAAGAGAATATGAATTGTGGTCATCTTTGCCACTGGTGCAAATGTCTGTAGATAGTCAATCCCATATGATTGAGTGTAGCCTTTAGCTACCAGCCTTGCCTTATACCTCTCAAGTGTCCCATCGGCCTTATACTTGACATTAAAAACCCATCTACACAACACTGGATTAACTCCCTTAGGTCTGTCCATAATATCCCATGTATGGTTCCTTTTTAAAGCCCTTATTTCCTCAAGCATAGCAAGCTTCCAATTCTGATTTTTCAGAGCCTCGGTTATTGATTTTGGAATGATAATTGAATCTATGGATGTTAGGAAGCTTTTATGGTTTTGGGAGAGACGATGATAAGATAGGGAATTGGCCGTTGGGTGTTGGGTGGTGCAGCTTCTAACTCCCTTCCTAAGAGTTATGGGAAGGTCGATATCATCATGGATTTGGCCTATAGATGCTGGAGGTATTGTCTGCATGTGATCCCGACTTTGAATGGGAGAGGAGTTTGGAGCTTGTTGGTCTTCTAGGCTTGATTATTTTCGTTTATATACATAGGGAGACCCCTTGTATCTTCCTTGCAACTGCTGGCAAGCTTCTTACTCATCTTGCTATCAAATTTGGCCTGATAATCACCATGGTTAAGGCTGTTTGAGTGCTGGGGAGATGGACTGACTATAAGGTCAGGATTAGAGACATGACTAGGTTGACTGGAGACCAAATGAGGATCAGCATTAAGCTGAAGAGTGAACTGGGAAGATGGTAGAGGAAATAAGATGTCACTCGGGTCACCATAGGAAGTCTCCCTCTGGTGACCAGCTTGGGTAGAGCCAAAGAATGGAGTAGTCTCGACAAATGTGACATCCTTAGAGACATAAAGTTTGTGAGTGGGAGGATGATAGCATTTATATCCTTTTTGTGTGGGGGAATACACAAAAAAGACACACTTCACAGCTCTTGGATCAAGCTTATCCCGAGAGGATTTGGAAATATAAACAAAGGAAACACACCCAAATACTCTAAGAGAAAGAGTGGTGTGGAAATTAGAATCAGGAAAGTGAGTAGTGAGGCAAGAAAGAGGACTTTGTTGGTTTAGAACTATGGTAGGCATGCGGTTAATAAGAAGTGTGACCGTAAGGACAACCTCCCATTCCCCCAAAAGATTTTAGGAACGGTATGATGGTGAAGCAATGCTTGAGCTACATTAAGGAGATGTCTCATCTTCCTTTCAGTTACTCCATTTTGCTGTGGAGTATCCACACAGGATGATTCATGGACAATCTCTTCTTGTAGGAAAAAGTGGTTCATATAAGAGTTAAAATAATCTCGAGCATTGTTGGTTCGAAATTTCTTTATGGGAGTTTCATATTGAGTCGTTATCATTTTACAGAAACTTGGTAAGACTGTTTGGATGGCTACTTTGTCTTTTAGCAAAAAAAACCCATGTCATCCGAGTACAATCATCGATAAATGAGATAAACTAACGTGCCCCAAAATAGGTAGGAATTTTGCAAGGACCCCATACATCAGAATGAATTTATGCAAATGGAATAGAATTGAGTTTATTGCTAATTGGGCAAGACACACGATGTTGTTTGGATATAACACATACATCACAATGAAGAGAACTAGGATCTAAAGAAAGAAATAAAGTAAGAAACATAGATTTCAATAAAGAAAATGGTGGGTGACACAACCGGTAGTGATGCAGCCAGATTTGGTGATAGTTAGCTATAATTTGAGAGGAGCAAGCCATTGGTTGTTGGTTCTTTGCTACTTTCCTTGTCAAGCAATACAACCCATTTGTTTTCCTAGCAGCCCTAATCCTATTCTCGATTTTCATTGCCTGAAACTCACACACATTAGTAGAAAAAACAACATGGCAATGTAGGTTTCTTATGAGTTTAAAGATAGAAAGGAGGTTGGCTAATAATTGGGGCACATGAAGAACATGGTTAAGGGTTATGTTTAGGCTTAGATAAACACTGCCATGTCCGATTATAGAGACTGTTTTTCCATTAACAATGAAAATTTATTTCGTGGTCTTAAGGGGTTGATAGGTAGTAAACACATGGGAGTTAGGTGTCATATGGTTTGTAGCTCTGGAATCCGTGATCCAAGTATCATTCCTATTAGTGTTTGATGCTAGAAAAATTACAGAATAAGAAAACTTACCTGAGGGCTTACCGGAAAGGTCTTGATGAGCCAAGGAGTAGCTGCAATAATCTTGTATGGTCTTCAAAAAAGATTTCAGTTTGTTAATTTCCTCACTATTGAGAAGAGTAAGATCTGAACTAAAATTTTCCTTCCAGCTTTTCCATAGTTCCAATCCTCTTCTTATCCCTTGTGTGATAGATAAGATTGAGTGCTAGGCCGAGTAGCTGTGCTTGGGAATCCTCCCATTTTGCTTAGGACTACTTCATTTCCGTGGAGCTTAAAGAAATTATCTCGGGTATGCCGAGGTTTCTTGCAATATGTACATCAAAGTCCCTCTTTGTTGTTAGGCCGCCCCTGATTTTCCACCTCATTGCCTTGATCCTTCTCCTTTGTTTGACACTAAAGCTGATCCATCAATGAATGCCCCCTACAACATCATTGCCCGCCTTTTTCCTCACTTCTTACCATTTCAAATACCTCATTGAGTGAGGGCAATTTCTCTCGACCAAGAATATGCACTTTTACTTGATCAAGAACCGAGTTAAGGCCAGCCAAAAATTCAACAATTCTATCCCTTTCCATGATCTTATTAAGGGTTGCAACATCAACACTGCACACTATCTTAATTTTTTGGTATTGATCCAATTCTAACCAAAAGCCATTCACGCTATTGCAGTACTCTATAACAATCATCCCCCCTTGTTTAGTACTACTTATCTTGGTTTTAACTTCATATATAACCGATGCATCTTGCACTTTAGATTAGGTTTGCTTAGTTACGTTCCAGATTTTTCTAGCATTACTTAGAAACATATAATTCCTACTTACATTAGGTTGCATGGCATTCCACAGCCACGACATAATAAGAGAATCCTCTATATCCCATACCTGAAAATTGGGATCAGTTGTTACTGGAGGAAGAGAAGTAAGATGGATTAGTTTTCCTTGAACTTTGAGGTGAGTTTTTTTTTTCATTCCTTTGCTAGAGACAACTTTTAGCGATCAAGGCTGAAGATAGGGGTGGCAATTAAGGCTGAGTGGATGAATAAGGAAGCAACGATCAAGGTTGAAGATAGGGGTGGCAGGAGGCAGCAGTTGCTGCTTCAGATCTGGTGGCAGTGGAAGAGAACAATGCGATTGCGGTGGAAACAGAAAGAGGAGAAGAAGACAGCTATGGCTAAGAGACTGAAAACCCAGTTGGAGAGTGCCAACAATGATGAAGGCCAAACAGGGTAAAAACAAAACCTTAGAGGCACTATTGAAGATAACAACGATGAAGGCTGTAGAACCCTAGACAATCAAGTTTGATACCATGTGAAAGAACAATAATTAATCTTTCATATATCAAAACTAATTAGTACAATCTTATTTATAACATACATACTCATAATCTTTGAAGAATGCTAAGACTATTCAACCTCCTAACAATTCTCCTAATGTATAGGAGTTCATTACTCTCCTATAAATTAGGACCCCTATTAGATTACAACAAATCAAAACATTAATGAAATAAATCAATTGATAAATCCAATTGCCAACACTATCCCTTATTATGCTACATGTGAAAGCTCTCCCAAAATCGTAATTGTAGAAATAAAATGAAATTGCAGAGCCTGATAATCAGGAGGATGAGTTAGACAATGCCATAATAGAGTTTTCTAACTATGAAGACAATGCAATGATGGTGATTTTTAGTATGATAACAATGCTCCAGAGCGAGTATCGATTGGTCTGAACTGTGACCCTATTGTTGAAGAGGAACATGTAGATGTAGTTGGAGAGGATAGTGACTCTGATCGTTCATATGATTTGTTGTTTGAGGAGTTGAACACCGACAACTCATTAGGTGAGGAAGACAACATTAGACTCCATATATTTAACGAAGAGAAGAGATGTTAGATCCTCAATTTGAGGCAGGAAAGACATTTAAGGATGTCACACAGTTTAGGAAAGTTATAAAGCACCATGGGGTAACCACGAGGTGCAATTTGAGGTTGAAAATGAATAATGATAAGAAAGCACGGGTTATGTGCAAAAGTGGGTGTAAGTGGAAGATTTGGGTGTCGAAGAATAAGAAGTTGAATTGCATACAAATAAAGACTTATAATCCTATCCACACCTGTATTATAGATGGCACAAATAGGCACTACACAACTAAGTATGTAGCTGAGAGATATTTGGAAACCTTTAGGTTGGATCTAGAATGGAAGATAAAGTTCATTATGAAAAAAGTTAAGGATGACTTGAAAATAAACATCGTGAGACAGACTACTTGGAAGGCTAGGAGATGGGTTAGGATTTTGATTGAGGGGACGGATGGCCACAAGTTTGGGTTACTATGGAGCTTTGCAGGAGTTGTTGAGGACAAACCTAGGTTCCACTTGCAAGATTACAGTGTATGAAACCAAATTCCAAGGGATTTATGTTTGCCTAGTTGCTTGCAAGAATGGATTTGTTGCAGGGTGTAGGCAACTGATAGGATTGGATGGATGTTTTTTAAAGGGTACATTTGGGGGTCAGATGTTGGTTGTAATTGCCTTAGGTGCCAATGACTGCATCTATCCAATTGCATTTGCTATTGTTTAGAAGGAGAATACTTCCACCTGGAGATGGTTTATGAGACATCTAGGTGGGGACTTACAGATTGTTAACTGCAACGAATGGACATTTATGAGTGACTGCCAAAAAGGATTGCAAAATGTGATTGAGGAGATGTACCCGAATGCAGAACATAGATTTTGTGTGCACCACATGTACTCTAATTTCTTCATAAAGGACTTTAAGGGATCGACTTCAAAAAAGATTATTTGGAGGGTTGCAAAATCAACGACGGTTGTAAAGGCTGTTGTTAAGCTGAAAAGTGAAACTAGTAAGATCAAGAGAATAGGGTTAGTTGTTATGACTTGCAATTTATGTGGTTTACTCAATCATATCAAGCGATACCACAACAGAGCAGATACACCCCACGAGGTTGGTTCACTACACATGCTGAATATAATATAAGATAATTAGTTATATACACTAAGTTCTGAAGTTTGAATGCATAGGATTGGTTTGGGCAGCCAGGGGATCAATCTGTTGATGCATATAGTCAGAGTGTAGACCAGACACCACAATCTAGGGAAATGCCTCTGATTCGTTGCCTAACATCTTTAACTTAATAAATAGTAGAACAATTATTGTATTTTCTTTAACTTTAATTCATTGTATTTTCATTAACTAGCATATTTGACCATTGTATTCTCTAATTACGCAGAGTAAACTTCAACCTAGAAGATCTACTACTATGCCTTTAGCTAGAATAGCTCTTGACCCCTTGATGGAGGCATCCTAATTTCAATTCATGCCAACTCCAGGTATATGGCCATCAAATGCATCTCGCATGAACAACGATAGACTCATCCCACATGCATTCCATTCAACAAACATCGTTGAAGATCAAGATCAAAGTTTCTTTGTAGACACTATGGTAGATGACCTATAACAAACGGAGCACAAAGAGCAAGCAAAGAAGAAGGCTATGATAGCAAGGAACAAAAGAATTACAAGAAGCTCATTGCCTTTTGTTGCTCCCACGAGAAGGAAACCAGCATCCACGTCTTAGCTTGATAATTTATTGTTTTTTTTTTTCTATTGTTGCACCTCATAATGATGTATTGTATAAAATTAGGATAGATGTAATGAGTGAACTTGGTGATCACTGTTTAGGATTGAGTTTTTGTTTTCTTAAGATGGTTATAGAGTCATATTGTTTGGATGGGTCATATTGTTTGGATGGGTAAGTGTTTTGTTTGAGGCGGTAATGGATTAAAGATTGTTGATTTTTGGCATAGAATAAATACTACTTTTGTAATCAATTTTTAGCTCTTGATCTTATTATTGAATATATCTTTGTGGATTTCATTGTTCGTAATAGAGGTAAAAAATCTGAACAAACCTTTTTTTTTTGCTTCTGATTTGCTTCAATAGCCTTTTTAATTTAAATCATTAGTTTAGTTTTTGGCTTCTGGTTTGAGAAGCGAATGATCTCAAATACATACAAGAAACTTTTAATATATTTCAAGATCAGACGATAATATAACAATAGATGGATGGTTGACGTTAAGTAAAGTTCAGTGATTAAGTAGTAACAATTCAAAATTTAGTAAATAATTATATTTTTAAATTTCAGTAAGTGTATGTTAAATATACCTTTGCCATGTCAAGTTTCGTTAGTCACATGGACATTTTTTATTTACAAAATTTAATAGAGTTATAACGAGTGATGGATGATTAATGTTAAGCGAAATTCAATGAGTAAGTAGTAATGATTTAAAATTCAGTGAACAAATAGTTACAATTTTAAAGTTTTATGAGTATATTAAATTTATCCTTCAAAAATATAATAATTAAATGAATTAAAGAAAACTTGTAGTTGGAGAGGAATGTCAAAACAAGTTTCCCCAATTCTTTAATATTGATTATAAGTAGATATAACTAAAGATTTAAAATTTATATAATAAAAAATAAGATTTGTAATTGTTGAGAAATATTTGCAAATTCAAAGAAGACGAGATGGTAATGGAATAAAATAAAACTAACAAACACTTTTTATTCTTCAACTCATACAAAGAGAAAGATTTTCCATTCCTACTCTCCTAAACAAGAAAAAGAAAATATTTTACATCCCATTCCATTGCTAAGTCTCAAAAACAAAGCCTAAGAGCCAATTGTCAAGGCAGAAAATAATTGCTTCCTCTCGTGAAGATAAATAGAACAATCCATTTCAATGCATTCTTAATTCTCTTGTTTTCCTTGTTCTATATATGATCTTCCTCTTACAAAATTAACAACAAAGAGTAATATGGCAACAAGCTAAGAAGAAGGTTATATTATAAACAAGCAAGAAAAATTCTATGCCAGAGAACACTAAAACTCTTTGCGGTAGTCCAAGAGAGTAACTGGAATTTTATACCATCAATCATTCCTTTTGCATCCATGATATCATCCAAATCCTTGTGGAAAGATTTAGATTTTGCCAATTTGAGCAATCCATATTCCAACATCAAGCCTTAGTTCTATAATCCAACAGAGTTACAAAAACCACTATGCAGAAATTCAATGCCTCAGAAAACCAAAACTCCAGGCTGAAAGAATGGGCATGAGAAGTAGCTTCCTCAAAAAAATGGAAAAGATGTGATGATGCAAACATCAATACAATACTAGGCTGTTGAATCACTACTTCTTGGCTCTTGCAACTTGAAATTCTCCTCCTTAATTCTTTGAAGCTCCTTCTCACCAGCTGCTATTAGAAATTTGACGGCGTCGAAGGTAGTAAGCTTAATGCTGCCAGAAATGGAACGAGAAAAAAGGAGACAAATTAAGTACTGATAATTATAAAAAATAAAAATAAAAACCACAAAGCAGCCCCAAGAGTAAGAGCACCACAAATAACATGACTGAGAATATAAAACAGAAGAAAATACCTAAAATATTTTCTGATGCAAGGCAACTTGTTATCTATGCATCATTCATAATGCAAATGTACAAAGTGCGTGGGAATGGAGCCATCGCATATGTGAAGTAGAACTCTCGGGCAAACATCAGTTTTATGATCAATCTTTGACAATCATGAAAATAATCCTTAATATATGGTGTAAAATTTTATCATCTTCATTTAAAGCAAAAAGAACTACACAAAAAGCCCAAGGATTTCATCTTTAACTGCAGTAAACATTTCAATCAATGTTATCTTCTTGCACAATTTCTCCATGACAATGAAATTGATCTTTAGCTGAGTCCACATCTAATTGATAATGTTAATCTTTTTTTATCAGATAAAATCCAAGTTATCATGTAAAATCTTATGAAGATCAGCCAAAGTCAAGGCAAGCTAGATGCTACTTTCACATTAGGCTCAAGAAGAAACATGAAACATATTTAATTTGAAAACTAAACAATTTGTGACAAGAAAATATTTTACAAATAGCAGCGCAGATCCAACAGACAAGCTGTTTGATAGACTTCTCAGTGCATTGGGAATAATATAATACAAGTAATTATTTTATGAACAGTAGAGTGGATGCAAAGAAGTTTAGCATTAAAAAAGAAAAAAAAGAGTGGATGCAAAAAGAAACCTGCTGTTTGGTAAACTTTTTAGTGCATTGGGAACAAAGCCCCTGTACAATCCAATTAAACCATCTCGTGCCACAATACCTACATCAGTAATATCAGAGCATAGAATTAGCAATTTGACTAAGTTCAAAAATTGAAGTCCCTTATCTAAAATGGATGAATAAATTTTCATATTATGAGGTAAAATTATACATCAAGTTTCCATGTTGTACAAGTTGGTTTGACAATATCAACAATGTGATGGGACACAACCATATGAATTATTTTCATTCATTGCCATCTCACTGCCATCTCATGAAACTTTTTCATATGAAGATGGTATTAGAATTTTATCTCATCATTTCCTCGCTAAAAGGGCGCGGGTGCATTAGAAAGGGCATCTGACATAAAATTTTGCCACACTGTTCTTTTGTATGGATTTGTATTGTCAATGTAACTTTTAGAAATTGATTGACATTATGATGCTGTGCCACTGATCTTAACTTGGTTAGGATAGGTGCAATTGATGATGACGATGAGGTAAAATTAACTAATGGAGGCTATTACAAATATCAACTTTGGAAATGTCACCAGAAGTATCAACTAGAAAAAGGGCTATTTCCTTTATTTTATGGTATCCATCAATGTAGTGTAAGTAGCATCTAATGTATGTTACAGAGAAACCAAAAAAGGAAAAAAAAAATTGCAATTTGAATTTGAAGGACTTAATCAAAAGCATTAGAGATTACTGATCCAACTTAAAGGCTTAACATAACGCAAGAAATTTTGTTCTGTGTATTACCACAGTTAATAGAATTTGTACAAGTGCACAAATATACTTCTAGCAAAAGACTTAATTTTCCTATATTTATGTACACATATGCAAGTAATGTGTATGTATATGGCAAAAATGTTTATATCTAAGTGCCTATTTCCTGGAAGTCGGTGCCAATACAATTGTAACAGTAACTAGTCTCATACGAAAGTTTTATGCAAGGTAGACAATGCAATATTGTATTCCTGGGAGTCACTCCTTTTTGTGTTTCCAAGCTCAAGCTATAATCAAACTCTGTTCATTCATGCCAGGCTTCTCTCACATCATATCCAGTGCTCAAATTTCCCACTTATATGGCATGTTCAAGGGAAGATAGTAAGGTATCTAACCACTGAAGGATAACTACATTTCTCATGGGAGTCAGACTTCAAATACAAAGACTAAAGAGAAATGTGTAACAGTAAAATAAATTCAGCAGTCAGGAGAGATAAACCAGATATATATTGACAATGGGGCCTAAAACTTTACCACATAATTGGAAGGGAAGTCATAAATAGATGAAAGGAAGGCTAAATTTGTAAGAACTTAAGAAGATACGATGACACTACCACACTTCTTGCCACAAGAAGTTTATATCTAGTACAGCAGAATACAGAAACACTTTCTCATACAATGAATTGTGTTAACTCTGCCCCACAACAGATACTGCAACTGGGATAGCCAACCTATATCTCCCTAGGATGATTGTAAGATATGCATCATGTGGCCTACTAAGTCCAATCCCAATCAGACAAATAAAGGCTTCATTTTAATACAGATAGATAAATGCAACTTCTTTTGATATGCTGTCTGTGGAACCTAATCAAGCTTTATTTGATGCAATTTACGGTCATTGCCATTTGTTACAACTTTTGATAGATAAAAGCACTTGGCTACCTGGAAAAGCATCCAAAACTGTCTTGTAAGGTGTACCCTTCATTTGCATTTGCCTTCTCACTGTATCCAAAGGATAGCACACAAGTGTGGAAAGAGTAGCTGAGAGCAAAGCTGTGACCAGAGATGATCCAGTCCTCTTCTGATACTTCTCTGGCAAGGACTTCTTCATCCTAACATTTAAAAAAAAGGATTTGAGTTGATGAAAAAATATATTTTATGTAGTTGTGCCTCCCTTAGGAAGAAATTGAGAAAGTCATACAGAAAAGAGTAAGCTCACAAGTCAAAAATGCAAAAGTTCATAGCAATATAAGGTGCTATTCCAATAAGTGAAGGGCCAAGACCACTATAAAATGATGCAAGCCCTTCCTCTCTTAGCATGTTTAAGGCAACCTGGGGGGGAAAAAATGAAAATCAGATAAAACAAATCATATGTAATAGTCCTCCAGTCTGAAATACAATTCAAGCAGGTCAGTCTTACCTCAGACATTGTTTTACACCCAGGTTCAACAGCTAATCTTAACCTTAAGACATCTAGAGGATATGTGACCTATAACAAAACAACAACAATTAAGGACCCAGGTTTGTTAGTAGACAATATGGAACACCCTGAAAAAGTGACACGCAACTTTAGCAAGTACATGTAATAGATAATCACCCAGAAAATTGAGTTTATAAGTGGACTCATTTGCAACATTACTCACAAAAGTTGAAGTCATGCCAGCACATGCACCAGCTGCAAGTCTTCCGCTAACAGACAGCTCTCCATCCTTCCCCCTAAAAAGTCTCTGTATATTCAAAGGTAGAATATTAATCAGACATTTTAGACTGCAACACCTCTAGATATATAAAAGAGTCCTAAGAGCTTTTGCAAATGGTTTCACTGTTTACCTTGTAGGCATCATAAGCAAACAGCTGAACTGCACTATAAGGTATGATACGCATCACCTGCAACCGAGAACAAATGTTTAGTGAATGGAACTCAAACAAAGTCTTCTCCAAATTTCAGGGGAAAAAAAAGATTTTGAAATTCTATTACAAAAAGTAAATGTCAGAATGTAAAAATGAATGATGAAGAGAACCTGTGGAAGATTGCCTTTCCAGTATCCTTGAATCCCTTCTTGCTTTCCTATCAATGTGAAGGCCTGTAATTAGTAACCGAGTAACATCATAACAGAAAACAAGTCATCAGACAGGAGAAGAATGTTTGTGGAATAGGCAGGTATAGAATATCAAAATAGTCACTTAATAAATAGAGTCATAGAAGATGTACTGTAAAGCATATGTGCAATCCAAAAGTAATTTCTATGTAAAGCACAAAAGATCCAAAACAGTGTAGTGGAATACAAAGGCAACTACAAATGTATACTTCTCTAAACCTCAACAACCTTCTAGATTTGTTGTGCCACCTCTATAAAAAAGAGAAACTAAAAATGGTCCTTCATACTGGACTCCGTACGAGGAGTACAGTCAAAGTCTAGTAGTACCAAAAGAAAAGGATGGTCATGGGTTTTCAGCATGGAAATAAAACTCATAAAAAAACAGCCCTCAATTATGTCTATCAAACTCCTAATTACAGATTAGAATAATCACATACTTGAAGGGAAAAGTACTTAAAAAAAAAAAAAAACTAATGAAAATCTAAGGCATTAGCCATTAGGATATTAAAAGGCAATAGAAGCTTGACAAACAGACCTAGGGTACAATTTAGCATGGAAGAGGCACACAGATAGGGAACACAGAGAAGATTTAAGACAAAAATAGCATACCATGTCCTAAAGAAGGTTACCATTTCTAAAGGTATTGTGCCTTATCCAACCATAGAAATTGCCTCCCGAACACCACACACACGCATGCATATGAACAAAAAAAAAAAAAGGAAAAGCACGATCAGTTCTTAGAAATACGTAAAGGTAAAATAATAAGCCAACTAAATCATGCATGCTGATAAAAATAATATCGCCTATCAAAAGGGAGAAAAGGTACTAATAACCATACTTTAATCCTCATATCTGACATGGAATACAAGGTATCTATTGCATGGTTGAGAAATTAAGCAAATGAGAGAATTGGTAAGGGGAAAGATGAAAAACCTCAATAAAGCCAATTCCTTGTTTTGCACCTTCATGGCCAGCTCGTAATCCATGAGTCTGCAGGCGAGAATAATAATTGAGTTTCTAAAGTAACAATCCCAATCATAGTTTGTCTATACTCTATAGCCTACTGATAAAATAAACTTCACTGAGGAGAAAAGAGAAACATAAGTTAGAGATCTATGCAAGCACATCCTTGACTCTAACATCAAACTTTTGAAGTTGGAATCTGTTTGTAAGAAATGTTGGTAATTATCTTGGCGCCCATTATGTCTGCTCAACAGCGTTTAGTCCTAACACTTTCAAAATGGCTAAAAGTGCATATACAGGGGAAGTAAGCAAGATGAGTTCCTAGATCTTGGCACGGACCATATTGCTCTAGCTCTACTAATAGAAGTTCCAGTATAGGGGAGAAGGTGACGGTCTCTGCCGAAGGCTTATGTACTGGGCTTCCTCTGATTCCTACGTTACCAAAAAAAAATTACAAAAAAATTCTTCTTTCAAAAGAACAAGCAGTACATCACAACACTATCATGCACCTTTACGTATATCCAAATAGCAAATGCATCTAAACAAAAGTAAAGCCAACGAAACCCTAACTGAAAGAACAGGAAACAAATACCTTCAAGAAGTAACTATACGGTGAAATTAATAAATAAATCCAAAAATTCAAGAAATGACAATACGGTGAAATTATACAAGACCGAATCCAAAAGCTCAAGTAAAATGCAACAAAAACAAGAGGGAAAAATCCCCACAGGAGGACCTGCATAAGAAGCTTGATACGGTCAAGAGGCGCGGTGACGGTCTTGGCGACGGCGCCGGAGATCGCACCCGCGGCGAAGAGCGACGCGTCTCTGGGCACCAGAGCCGCCATTGCGAGGGGGTACTTGAAGAGCTGGGCCTTCGTCGGGGCGAACTTCCCGTCCTCTCTCCTATCCGCCATGGAAACACAGGCGAACCCATCGCCACCGACAGCACCGGAGAGCCACCGGTTTCGCCATATTTGTTCGTTCGCCGGTTCGAAGAAGGCGCGGTGAGAAGGGGCGAGAGCCGGAAGGTCTTGAAAGAGCAGCGTGGCTTGATCAGTGGCTCGCATGTTCTTGGGTTGGATTCGAAAACTTGGCCGAGGAAGATAACGTAATTTCAGAGACAGACAGAGAGAAAGAGAGAGCGCTCGCCGCGGGTACCTATCGGTACCGGCTAAATTTTAAGGAAAATGAAATTGATACTCTTTGCCAAACACTTAACCTACCAATGCAATTAAAATAATAAAAATATCACCTACTTAAAAGAGAGTAAAATGAGAGACATAAAATGACAAGACATGTAACTAAAATATCACTCATATGAGATGGTGTGATAAAATAGTAATAAAAAATATTTTAATCATTTACGTGTTTATGTAACCTAAGATATAGTTTTTAAGATGATCGTTTTTGTGTAATCTCTAGTGCTCATACCCTTAATTACGTCAGGAAAGATAAATTATAAATTGGGCCGTTAATCCTTACGCAAGACAAAAATCGAACTTGCAACCTATCAGATTGATATCAACATATTATTTATCCAACCACTTGAGTTATGTCTTAGGAGCAAGATATAGTTCTTGATGTATAACTCACGTGGTTCAAATTTTAATCTCTACTAAATTAAACTAAACTTATAGTTAAATTTATATTTGTGTTATAATATTTGTAGCCTGGCTTCTCTATTTTATTTTTATTAAATTTTATCTTAAAACTTTTTCTAAGTTGATTACGTTTGCTAATGATAGTCTTAAAACTAAATTGTTCCTATATTCTTTCTAAGTTGATTACATATGATCAAAACACCTTTTTTTTAATTAAAATAAAATAAACTTAATTCAGAATTATTGGTAACCTCAATTGATTAAGTTAGATTTGATACAAAATAAAAATAAATTTTAAAAAAAAAGAGTCATGGGCTTGTGGGTTGTTGGAACTGGAACCTATCAGTTAATTAATGGCCAATAGGTGACGTGGTCAATTAATAAAAAATAAAATATACAAAGTTGTACAATCACTTTACCCTTATTATTTATATTAAAACAATATAAGTAGATTACACTCCACGCTTAAAATTTGTCCAAAAAAACAAAAAAAAAGACCATATGATGAAAATGATGTTGTCCTCCCGATCACAAATTAAGAAAGGAACGGAGAGATATGTCAAGGGCAGAGGTCGAGTCAGTAATGTTATGTTGTCTATTGTCGAGTAATATAGCATTTATCTGATAGTGAAGGGGGCACGAACCCCATGCGCATAGGGCCCATGTGCAGAGACGGGCCCTACGTGCATGGGCTCGCACCCTTTTTACTATCAGGCAAATGCTATGTTGCCCGGTAATGGGCAACATAGCATTGCTTTAATCGTGCAAGGGATATGTTGATTTTGTATCGGTGAGTCGTGAGTTCGATTTTTATCATGTATAATGAGATAAAGTCTCACATATGTGATTTTTTTCCTTTATCAAAATCGAGAGAACGAGTAAAGGAAGTCGCGTAAGGGCGATCATGCCAAGAAAGAGATAATGTTGTCATAATTGGAAAAGATAATTAGATTTTCGTACACAGCATAGTAAAAAATGAAATGAGTTTAAGAAAATCAATGGAGAGTCTTATTATTTTTAAAAAGTTAAAGATATTTTGTGTTTTTTGCTAAATCTTAAAAGTATATGTAGTAATTTTTTTTAAGAATATGTAAAACTTTATTCTCTAATTTATTTTTTATTAAATTATTATTCTCATCTCTTATACAAAGAATCATCATATATCAATATATTTCTTATTTATGTTATTTTGTTGGTGTAAATTGTAATGACACAAGAATAAAGGGATCAATTTTTCTTAAAAACTAAAATTTAAATATTTATTTCAAATTTATTATAAAATTTAATTAAAACTAATTTTTATTTTATCTAAGAGATTGCAATAATATCACTCACACTTTTAGACTACTTTATAATATTTTAGTAAATAATAATCTCGTTCAATATATAGGAATAAGGTTGAGTATTATATAAACTTAACTAAATTATAAAATCAAATTAAATTAATTTCGTTCCATATCTTAAAAGTGACATAATTGTACTAAAAACTTGATATCCTAAAACTTGTGACATATCAAAATATTAAGATTTAACCCAAACTTAGGATGAAGGGCCAATTTAGTCGCCGAACTTGACTTGTGGGTCAAATTGACATTCATACTTTTAATAAAATGACTATATAAGCCCTGATACCATTGAATATGAGGCCACATTAAGATTTATAATGGACATTATTTAAACATCATATAATAACATTTACATTCTATGAAGAAGTTAAATCTACCCCAAACTAATCCTTAACCCCTCAAAATCAAACCTAAATCAAAGCTCTAATTGGATCACTAATACTATAATGTTAGGATTTCTTCCAATTGATGTGGGTCTTTAATAAGATGATTCAGCAATATATGATCTTAATCACCATACTTGGAGGGTGGGAAAATTTATTATGTGGGATTGTGGAAGTTTATAGTATAAATGATTTCTAAATGAAAAGGGTTAAGTTCTGCATGGCATAGAGAGTAATTTCCATAATGATCATGAATCTTTATTTCAATATTAACCAGCATTGGTGGCCTGTGATGTTTGGCATCTGCATGACATTTTATACACATGAGAAAAATGATATCCTAGCAAGCCGGTGGACTTTTGTCTACTATGGAAGCTTCAGCTCACAAGACGCGCCTAGTATAAGACTAGGGTGTGGGTGGATAATGGTCCACAATATGGTAGATGACACTACAAAGCATTGCATTGGCATATAATAAGAATGAACGTGAGGCATGATGAAATAATATGTATGAATTATGATGATGAACTTTATTCCAAGTTATAATAGTTATTTGTGCCTTAATTCTTTTTCATTCATTGCTTGTTATATTTTGTATACTTGCTGAGTCTTATGAGTCACCCTTTTCTGTTGTCATCATTTCAGATAAAGGTAAGGCCAAAGAAGGGACTGGTTCGAGTGGGGCTTGATTTTAGACATGTACACGGTTCTCCCAACCAAAAGGTTTTGGGGTATTTTGAGGGAAAAGATAGATTAGTTAATGTTGTGAATTTTCATTCTTGCCTTTTTATTTTATAATGTACGGGCACCTTAGCCTGTGGAGTTGTTAAAGGATGTTGATTGACAAAAGAATGTATATGATCTTTTGTGGTTAAGTTGTTTTGAATTTCTAAGTGGATGGTTTAAATTGAGATTTGTCTATACCTATACTTCTAACGACCTCATTTTAGATTTCCTATGCTAGCGGGATTATCCTAGAGAGGGTCGTTATATGAGTCCTCATCTCTGATTAAGTCAAGTCCTAAGTTAAACTCAAAAGAAAGTGCTGATCCATCAGATTATTATATTGCAAAAGATAAAACTGGAAGAACTATCAAACCCTTAAAGGTATGCCGAGTTAGATCTTGTTGTCTATGCTTTGAGTGTGCCTAAAGATATTAACTATAGTGAGGAGCCTTCTACTTATTCAAAAGCAATTACTTGTGTTGAGTATGGGAAATGTATTACAACAATGTAAGAAGAGATGAAACCCTTACACAAAAATGGTACTCGGCAGTTAATGAAACTACCTGAGAATAAGAAAATGATTAAATGCAAATGGGTATTCAAGAAGAAATAATGTACACTAGGAGCTAAAAAAGTAAAGTACAAAGCTAGACTCGTAACAAAAGGGTATAGTCAGATTCTAGGTGTGGACTTTGCAGATGTTTTTTTCTCAGTTCTGAAACATAGATCCATCTAGGTATTACTTGGTATTGTGGCCATTTAAGATCTTAAACTTGAATAATTGGATGTGAAGATAACATTTCTACGTGAGGAACTTGATGAGGATATCTATATGAACCAACCAAAAAGAAGACTATGTGTGCTTATTAAAGAAGTCTCTACATGACCTAAAATAATCTCCTTAACAGTGGTATAAAATGTTTGATTTCTTTATGATTAATCATAACTTTAACTAATGCAGTTATGACAGTTGTGTCTACTTTAAAAAAGAACAAGAATGAGTCCTTTATATATCTTCTTTTATATATTGATAACATGCTAGTAGTATCAAAGGATAAAGATGAGATAAGAAAATTGAAAGCTCAACTCAACAAAGAATTTGAGATGAAAGATTTGGAAATAGTAAAGAAGATACTTGGAATGCAAATTTCAAGAATCAGGGAGGCAGGTAAATTGTATCTAAGTTAAAAAGTATACATTGAGAAAGTTCTGATGAAATTCAACATACAAAAGGATAAACTTGTAAGTGCTCCATTGGTTGTACATTTTAAGTTTTCATCTAACTTGTCACCACGATCAGATGTTAAAATTAACAAAATATCGCAAATTCCATACTCTAGTACAGTGGGGTGTCTCATATATGCTATGGTTTGTACTCACCCAAATGTGGCTCATGCAGTGGTGTGGTTAGTAGATATGACTAACCCTGATAAAGAACATTGGAAGACAATCTAATGGATTTTGCACTATTTACGTGGTACTATGGATTCTTGTTTACAATTTGAAAAGACTAAAGATGGAGTTATAAGTTTTGTTGATTTTAATTTTATAGGAGATCTTGATAAAAGAAGATCGCTTATTGGGTATATTTTCACCATTAGTGGTTATGCTATCAGTTGGAAGGCTATCTCATAGTCCATTGTCGCCTCGTCTACTACTAAAACTAAATATATGGTAATTACTAAGCCATTTAAAGAAGCTATTTAGCTGAAAATGTTGATTGGTGAAATTTGTGAGAAGTTTTAAGATAGTTCAGTTTACTATGATAGTTAAAGTGCTATTTTCCTTACCAAAGATTAGATGTTTCACAACAGAACAAAGCATATTGATAAGATATCATTTTATTTGAGATATTATTGTTTGTGGTGATGTTATTATTGTGAGAAAAATCAACAATCAAGACAATCTTGTAGATATGTTAACGAAGTCATTGCCTATTGCCAAGTTTGAGTATTGTGTGGATTTGATTGGTATTTATCAGGAAAATTAGTTCTCCGTGATTTTGTTGGAAGAAAGAATTATGAATAATTTTATATTTGAATTTCGTGTCAAGGTGGAGTTGTGATAATTGTGAGCTGAAATTCAAATTTGACTGTGATTAGGACTTCATTACATTTGAAGATTTATCTTCTTCGTGCCTCATCTTTTGCTAGAATATAGATTTGTTTAAATCTTTTTTTGTATACATTTATAGATGAATGATAGATTTATAAATAGATACTCAATACCTTGAAATTATTGTAACAATATTATCATGGTGATATTTTATTCTTTTTGCCTGTGATTTTTCTCAATTTTGGGTTTTCCACATAAATCTTTCATGTTCGTTTATGTGTATGATGGTTTGATTGTAATTTGCATTCAATCCTAAATTCTTACATTAAGATATCTAACAGTCTTGAGTGACGTATAGCAACATATTAGGATAATCTAAAAGGCAATGAAGTATAGATTGTGAACCTATTATAGTTGGTAATTACCATTTAATATGATTCTTCCATCACCTAACGTCTCGATTAAGCGAAAATCATTGAGTGATAAATTCACAAACTTAATAACTATGTGCTCGATCTTATCATAGTGACTAGATGATATATTAGGAAACTCTTTCTTATCATTCATGCTGTCTTAGGAAAGGACTTTCCTATTACACTAATAGTAGAATGATCTTTAACTTGTAATAGATAATGGTCTTAGGAAAGGACTTTCCTATTTCAAGTTAAAGGATCATTTACACAATCGCAACTTGATAACAAGATCATTATCTATTATGGCATGTGATTTGTTATCGATGTCATATTTAATGTGTTGTTCAACCAACAACCACTTATGAGTTTACTACAAGCATCACATACTATGTGGTATGTAACTCACCACTCTTTATCATTAATATCTCATATTAATCAAAGTAGTAATTTTATATGATGATTTGAAATTGATTAATTAAAATCCCCATTTGAAAAATTTAAGGACTATAAACATTTAAGAAATCCCGCTACCAAAAAAACTCGTCACATATTCTTAACAACTTAAGAATGACATCTCTAATAAGAAATTTAGGGATTCATTCATACAAGATTGAAAAATAATGAATGAAAATAACTTTTTCATTAAATATGTACAAAGATACATCAAATATTTCATGCTCACTAAACGTCATCCAAATCTAGTATTAGAGCATATCATCAACACTTCCATGATCCACCAAACAAAAACTATCAAGTTCTTATAAGTTAAAATGCAAACAAAATCGTCAATCATCTTAATTCTCCATCTCCCATCATTTCTTTGTAAGTTGCGAGCTATAAAATATCACATTCAAGTTTATTAGTTAGAAAGAAATTTATTAAATGTTAAGTTGATAACAAAATACAAAAAAAAAAAATAATAATTAAAAAAACTTATCAACTTACATATTCAAGTAGATATTTGAATATTAAGGACTTTCTCTTCAAATATCAATGAGACCATCATCCAATAATATTTTTAGTTAAATCTAAATATTTTAAAACAACCATAATTAGTAAATGTTTTAGTAATAAATAATTAACAAGTTGAAAATAATACTTCAGTCAAGTTTCTCAATAAGCTCTAGTTCTTCTTCTACATTAACTCCAAATAATGTATTCAAAACCAATCTTATGTATATCAGAGGTTGCACTATCTATGTAAATATAAAAATATAACGAGACAAAAGGATATCATATTATAAAACTATATAAATTGAAAAGATAAGAGACATGGCCACGGTTCATGAACCGCCGGTTCCGGTTCAAGAAATCTTTGAACCTGAACCGAACCGCCCAAGGGCGGTTTGGGACGGTTCGGTTCCGGTTCCGGTTCGTGCTGGTTCGGTCAACGGTTTGGACCAGTTCGGTCAACGGTTTTAGCCGGTTCGGTCAACGGTTCCGGTTCCGGTTCAAACCGAATTTTTTTAATTTTTTTTAAATATTGTTGTATTCAATTTTGGTCCTTGTTCCGTTGTTCGGTTCGGTTTGGTTTCGATTTTTAATTGTTAAATGTAATTGTAAATATAAATATTCTCAACCATATTTTTAATAAAAAAACACTACTAAAAATTGAAGAAATATAAGTAATAATTTCATTAAAAATAATTAAAACAACTAAACAAGTATGTAATACAAGTAATTAATTTTTACAAATGTGAAAAATAAAAAATAAAAAATAGAATTAGACTTAATTTCATTAAAAAATAATTACAACAAAAATGTAATACAAGTAATTAATTTTTACAAATGTGAAAAAAAATAAAATATGGACTTGGATCCTACGCATCTTCATTGGAGTCGGAAGTCGCCGTTGTTGAACCATCATTAACCCATTCGTCAGATGATGATGAATGGATAAGTTCTTCTTGACGTCGCATGTTAGCTCTTTCCCAATCATCGAGGCAAACTTGAGCTTCCAATGATTCTGGAGCCAATCTTGATCTTCTTTCGTCCAAAATGTTGCCTCCACTACTGAATGTTTGTTCAACGGCTACAGTTGAAGCTGGAACTGCAAGAAGTTGACTTGCAATAATTGCAAGAGTTGGAAATGTCTCCTTGTGCCTTTTCCACCACTCCAAAATTTCAAAATTTAAACCTGTATCATCACCAAACTCAAAAACTGTGGTTAGATAAGTTTCGAGCTCCGAATGTGAACTCGATCTAGGTTTTTTCCTCCTTTGATCTAAAAATTTATGACCCCATTTCATTGGTTGGGAGGAAGAGGAATGCGGAGCCATGGATGTAAATGATTCTTCACTACTAGGAGCAATAACATATGCTTCATATAATTGATTGCATAAAGTTCTAACCTTAGAAATTATAATATTCACATCAATTTCTTCATTATTTTCTAATCCTAACAACGAATAATAGTTAGACAAACACTCAATTAAACCATCAAATTTACACCTAGGATCAAATACCATAGTAACAAGAAAAATTTCAGGAATAAATTGATAATAACGTAACCATTTTTCTCTCATTTCTAAAACAGCATGACAAATTTCTTCAACATTAATTCCTTCCATTAATACACCGGCCACATTCATTGCTTCTATTAAAAATTGATGTGAAGTTGGTTTATAAACAATACTAAGTGTATGAGTAGCATCATTAAAAATTCGTAAAATATTCAAAATTGAACTACAAACATTCTACATAGTTGGAAAAATAGGATATTGTGGAATATAATTTGCTGCAAAAGAACACAATAAATCTTTATATTCAAAAGATTGATTAAGTAATTTAAAAGTTGAGTTCCAACGAGTAGGGACATCTTTTGAAAAACGTTTTGGGGTTTGACCATTGGAGGTGCAAAAATGTGCCCATGCTTTTGCAGTTCGAGGGTGTACCCAAATATAAGAAATAACATTTCTAATTGGATCTAAATAAGAATTAAGTGACTTAATACCATCTTGAACACATAAATTTAAAACATGACATGCACATCTAACATGAAAAAATCTTCCACCAAAATTTGGTTGGCAAATTCTTTTCAATTCATTAATAGAAGCAGTATTAGCCGATGCATTATCAAAAGAAATTGAAAAAATTCTATTAACTAATCTATATTCTTGTAAAATTTGTTGAATTAATCTACAAATATTTTCAGCATTATGACTTTCATCAAAACATCGATACGCAATAATTCTTTTTTGTAAAACATAATTTTCATCAACCCAATGACAAGTAATACCCATATATGAATGAGTTTGCCAATGATCACTCCAAATATCACTACAAATAGAAACATTAATATTATTGTTTTGAAAATATGTTATCAATTCAATTTTTGAGTTTTTAAACAATTTTAACAAATTCCTTTTCAAAGTATTTCTCGGAATTGATTTAAAACTAGGATTAACAAAGTTTTGACAAAATCGAGTAAAACCTAATTTTTCACCAAAACTAAAAGATAAATGATCAATTGCTACCATTTCAGCTAAACCAGACCTACAATTAGCTTCATTATAATGAAATAATTGAGGAGAGTTTGAAGAGGTAGCAAACCCGGATATTTGTGTTTGATCGCGACTCAATCCAACCTTGAGCGGGTGCTTTGTTTGCAAATGTCGGGCGAAAGTACCATATCCACCTCCTTGCTTGAATTTGTATACCTGATTACAATAATTACAAGATACATCAAATTTACCATCTCCTTTTGGTGTTTTCTTGAAATGAATATTAAAAATATCAGAAGTAGAAATTTTTCCACCTCCCTTTTGTTGAGTTTCACTCTCTTGTGTTTGAAAATTTTGAGCTTCAAACTCAACATTTTCAACATTTTCAAAATTTCTACCTTCACTTGCCATTTTTTTGAAAAAAGTATGATAATAAAAAAATATAATAATGATAAAATAATATAGTAACAAGTAATAAATAATTAACAATATAATTGAATAAATTGATAAATAACAAAATGAGAAGATTGAATAAATTGAAATTAAAATATTAAATGAGAGACAAAATTGAGAGAATAATAGCTTGAGACTTGAGAGAGAGAGAGAGAGAGAGAGAGAGAGAGAGAAAGTGTGAAAAATGAGTGGGGGAGGGAGGGGTATATATAGATAGGAATTATAAAATTTAAAAAAAAAAAAAAAAGTTGGCTGGGGGTGGCAGCCAACGGTCCAATTTTGGACCGTTGGGGGGGGGGGGGGGGCAACGGTCCAAAATTGGACCGTTGGGGGAGGGGGGTGCACGGCCGCACGGGGGGGCCACGGGGGAGGGGGGGCACGGCCGCACGGGGGGGGGGGGGGGGGGGGGGGGCCACGGGGGAGAGGGGGGGCACGGCCGGTTCCGGTTCTCCGGAACCTTGAATCGGAACCGGACCGAATTTCGCCGGTTCGGTCCGGTTTCGGTTCGGCCGGTTCCGGGTCCGGTTCCGGCCGGTCCGGTTCCGGTTCGAACCGCCGGTCCGGTTCAATTTTGGCCATGTCTAGATAAGATTATCCTACTGTACCTTAAGAGTTAAAGAAGTCCTAAACTGATCAAGTGCACGTCCTTTAGTTTTAAAGGTAGACTCAGAAGTAATCGTAGATACAGGTATAACCAGTATATCAAGAACTACCAATGAAATGATAGGAAATCAAGAACTATTAACTTTCTACCAAAGCAATATGTCAAATCCTTCACCCTCACCTTCCAATTTTTGGTTCAAATATTTGTCTAATTCATCTTTATTAAATACAGGTCCACTAAAGTTGCTTTTCCCTTTTATATTCCTTCACAAGCTAACAAAATTTTTAACAAATGAAGTAGAGGTACTACATTTTGCCCACTATAGTCATTAAATAGACTATAGAGGGTTTCCCTCACATTTTTAGAAGCTTCCAATGCTCTTTCTTGCTCATATGTTCTAGAAAGACCAATATTAAAAATATCTAACTTCCTTCTAGGGTCAATAATAGTTGAAATGTAAATTTAATATATTCATCTTCTTCATAGGACTCAAAATTCTTGTCATACTTTTCTTGGATCCTCTATGCCATCCAAGAAATATCAAAATCATCCCTATTTTTCCATTCATGCAAGAGAGATTGAATTAAACAAATTTCAGAAAAGAAATTGTTTGATGCAACATGATGTTCTTGAAACACATAAATTCGTAAAAGTTTACTAACGAAGTAATCTAATTTCTAGAAACTCTCTATTCCTCATTTGTAACCTCAAGATTCTCCTTACTTACAAGTTCCAACTTATTTCCCATTCCTCTCAAATGCTCTTTCAAATTTTTGCGTTGTATTAACATTATATATGTGAAACTCCATCTAGTTTGCACATCAAGGGATAACAAAGGCTCAATTTGAATATTTTTTTTATTATTATGCAATCCTTCAATATTTGTAATAAACGAGATTCTCTTTCATAGATGCACATACATGGCCAATAGATTCGTCTATTTCTTTTAAACCTTATGTTGTACAACGAGAATTAAGAACAAGAAAAATGACAAATTTTTAGAAAGAAATGAAAATTAAAGCTTGCAGCAGTGTACCGGGAGCTTGCAACAGTGTGCTGCGAGGTTTTGCGGCCAGAGGCTCGCCGTGAGCCGCGTGAGAAAAGGCCTTTTCACAAGCCTTGTGGCAGCGTGCTGCGAGTCCTTGCGGCCAGAGGCTCACTGCAAGCCGTGCGAGAAGTGGCCTTGTTACAAGACTTCGTGACCAGAAGCTCGCTGTGAGAAGGGGCCCCATCGCAAGCCTTGCGGCAAGGACCTTGTTGCGAGGGCCTTGCAGCAAATGCCCTCGCTTCAACCCATTCAACAAACGCCACGTGTCGGCACCAAAAACCATTGAGAATCGCGTCCTATAAATACCCAGTTATAGGACACTGAAAGGGAAAAGGAATTTGATAAATTTTTGACACATTGACTACAATTTTACTGCTTTTGCGAACAATTATCGAGATCTGGTACTAACTTACGCAACGGAGGGTCGTCGCGGGAGGATTCTCGCGAGCCTTCTAACCCATTTTTAAGTATCAACAGGGTCACATCCTTGCGGCGAGAGCCTGGAGGCGAAGGTGCTATAGGCAAGATCCTTGTGGTGAAATCTTTGTGACAAAATCCTTGCGGCAAGAGCCTTGAGGCGAAGGTGCTAGAGGGAAGATCCTTGCGGCGAAAATCCTTGCGGCGAGAGTCTTAAGGCAAAAGTTCTTGAGGCATGATCCTTGTAGTGAGACAGATCCTTATGATAGAATTCTTGTGGCGAGCATCGTTGTGGCAAACTCCCTTGCGACAACTTCACTCATGGTAACCTTATTTTCTCCGACACCGAGCTCAAGTAGGTCCTTGTAAAGGCTAGCTCCCACCTATGAGCACTACCAGTGAATAACCAACCGAATTACTCATATACCAAGCCAATAACTGAAGGGTTGGACTATGTTTCAATAAGAAATACTCTACGTGGGCACTAGGCTTTGTCTTTCCTTTCACTCCACCCGAGGAATCAGTCCCCCAAACAAACAAGGAAACATACTAGAATGGGACTCAAAACCCGATTGAGTTTCACCTTTCTTCAACTCGCCTCACAGTAAGCCCAAGGTGACCCAGACACAAAACTAGCGCATCAAACATCTTCTGAGTACTGGGGATTTATGGGAACATACCTTTTCGATACTTCCTGATCCGAAACATGGCTGCACCAACTAAAGCCATATACATCACGTGATCTCACAATCACCCATCACACTAAGATGATTACAAAAAACTGGATACCATCTAGCGCTCAACAACACTTACATTCAATCACATAAATACATATATGAATATATACCACATATAAACTCGGACGACAATGCTAATCGCCACATCATCCTCTTAACGCCATCCTTGCTTGCATCTGGGCTCACAATATGTAACATCCCACATCGAGCGACAGGAAGGACCAGAACAACTTATCCTGATGGGCCTACGTGAACTTCCCAGGGGATCACCCATCCCTGAGCTTTCCCAGCTCAAGCACGCTTAACCCGAGAGTTTCTTGCCTACATTTAGCCCAAAAGATATCCAACTGGTGTTGTTTTCTTCCTTACTTATTCTCGATATATATTATCCTCCTTTGAACTCTCGGGGTATTACATTCTCCCCCCTTGAGCACATAACGTTCTCATCATGCGACCTTACAACTGGTCCCAGATCTTCTCCCATTTGAAGGCTGCCATCCTAGAAGTCTGCCAGGAGCCGCTTCTTGATCAGGCCTCGCGCCTCGGCGCCACTTCTCGCCCTCATTGGACCGCCTTCTCTAAGGGTCGGCTCTGATACAACTTGTAACATCCCACATCGAGTGATAAGAAGGAACAGAACAACTTACCTTGATGGGCCTACGCAAACTTCTCAGGGGGTCAACCATCCCTGAGCTTTCTCAGCTCAAGCATGCTTAACCCGGGAGTTCTTTGCCTACATTCAATCCAAAAGGTATCTATCTAGTGTTATTTTCTTCCTTACTTATCCTTAATATATACTATCATCCTCTAGGCTCCCGGGGTTTTACATAACATCTACAACATGAGGTAAAACCTCATGAGTCATAAAGACTTAGTAAGGATGCAATGCATAAGTAAATGAAGTTTGAGAGAGCATGTAATGCAAAAATGCAATGCAAAATGAGTAGTTTTCCATGCCCTCATAACCTACATAGGTTAAGCATCAACTAACCCTTCCCACAACACTAGTCCTCCATATGGCCATAGATATACTAGAACTCATATCATGTAAGTATTAACCACTACATGCAACTCATAAAGAAAAACATTTACAAATGTATGCAAGACCACCACTCTTGGGGTTATCCCTTACCTAGCTCGAACCCTATTCTCTGCCACGGGCGAGAATGCTAGCCCAAACTTCGAACTCTTCTAAGATCACCGCCTCCTCGATTGACCCTAGATATAATCACAAAACCCAATTACATGAATTAAACCAGGGCCTATGTTTTTGCCATTCACTGCAAAAATCACCCCACAACAACTTCCAACCAAGGGTCTAATCCAATCAAGACTATACATTACATTATTCCACAACATTTTTCATAATGTAATAACTCGAAAAGAAATTTAATTAATTTACCTTAACCGATCTGGAGAAGAAATCCAGCCAACCACCCATACCGGCGTTGCCTCATGGGATGTCACCTTGCGCTCAAAACCCCATTTTCGAGCTTCTGGCACTCTCCTTGAGCCCCAAATTAATTTTCAAAATTTTCTCCAATTTTTCTAAAATTTTTTAGCATTTTTTCCCCAAATTTTCTCCTTTTTTTCCAGATTTTATTTTCTTTTTTCTTTTCTTTTTCTTTTTCTTCTTCTTCCACATGCGACCTGCTCCTTCTACCTCGCATAGTGGCCACTCCAACGCACGGTCGCTGCCGGCCTTCGCTGCCTGGACCATTGTCGGCTGATGTTGTGGCCAGCTCTGCTGCCACCGTCTGACCCCTGTTGCGGCGCCACCATTGCCTCGCTCGTAGCCACCACGAGCTTCCATCCTACGCACGCACAGTAGCACCTTTGGCCGTCGCTCTCTTCTACTGCTCCAGCCACTGACATCACGACCACCACCGGTCGCCACCATTCCGACCTGCTGCTCCACCCAGCATCGTCGTCGGCCACCGCAGCCATGGCTGTTGTTTGCCTTAGCTTCAGCCTCCCTCGGCGGCCTCCACCACCGTTGCTCGGGCCTCCTTCCAGCCTTCCAGCGGGCACTGATCACTCCAAGCTCTCTCTTTCTCGATCACTCATCTCTTTCTCTCTTCTTTGATCTCACAACTCTTGGGCATGCTCTCCAATGGAAGAAGAAATTTCATATTTGAATCCCAATGCTACTGTAGAAAACTTGGGCAACAAGCCCACGCTACACAATTACACATTTGCCCATTTTTATTTCTCATAATCTCACTTAGAAAAATTTGGGTAATTGCATTTAAAGAATTATTAATTGCACTTGGACCCTCTAAGACTTTAATTTAATTACCCTAAAGCCATCAAAACCTTAATTCTCCAAAATTAATAATCGACCTTTACTCAAAAATGCCGATTTCGTCCCTAGGCCTGCACGAGACATTTTCTCTGCACGAAAATACTTCAAGGTTGCCTCCTTGGCAAAATCGGACCACCCCTAGGGTCCCCTCAGCTTCCCGGAGGTCCTTCACAACCATTTGATTTCGGCACCCATTCGAGCTTATACATAAATTATTCCCTGTTGAACTGCTTCTAGCGTCATTAGCCTCACCTCAAGACGCTCACCAATCTCATGCCCTCTTCCCTAAACATCCAAGTCTCGGGACATTCCCTACCGTTTATTTAATTTTTTTTTATTAATTAAATTCTCGAAGCCAATTTTCGGGCTTCCCTAACCACCCGAGATCCTTTCAAAATTATCGAAAATTATACATTTTTCAATACTATGTAATATCGAGTATTAAATTCAACCCGTCTTAAATGAATTTCGTTCTCCAAATTCTCTCCACCTTACTCTTTTCCTAAGACAATCACTTTCTCGAGCTATTTCTCAAATTCTCATATTCGAGAATCTCATACCTTAGCCATTGCTCACCTATTTCCTTGAGCTATCCTCACCTCGAGGTTTCGCTTAGGCTACTAATCCACTAGTGTCACTTTGGCCTCCTGCCAAATCCCACAACTAGTCACTGGTCAAGACACATGACTACCGCAATAATGTCCATCCTCTCGATGGATTTCAACTGCTTATAAGCTTCACTTTGTAGTTAACTTCCCATTTTCCACATTAAACCAAAATCAAACACGATAATGCCAATCAACTCGACAACACTACATCACTAATCAGTCAACAACGATTTTATGCCGATCACACACAACAACGTTTCCCTTGTCGATCACACACTGCCATAATTTTTACGTCGATTAAACATAACAACGTCTAAGCATTAATCAACCGTAGCAGTGTCACTTTTATTGTCCATTAGACACGCTGACACCCATGCAACCATGGCATTTCGTCATCAACCACATACATCCATAACTTGAGTCGATTCCTATGACAACATCTCATTACCTATCAACTATAACCATGCTAGCACTATATGGGAAGCAACCATTTGACTCCTCTAGCCGTAATTGACCATTCCTACATGCTTTACTACATTGACCACCCGACCTTCACTTATTATTATGACTTAAGCATAACCCACCTACTCATACCTCATAGTGGGTAACTTCATGCTTCAGCCAAAACATGCACTATCGGAGTCCACACTTGGAGCTTAACAAAGCATGCACCATACCACTCTACTAACTAGGGATTTTTTCCATGCTCAACAAAGATACTGAGGCTTTTCTTATTGGCCAATACCACTTGCCAACTGGGGTCACTTACCCATATCTGGGACTTTTGTCGGGCAACCCCTCTTAAATGTTCTGCACCCATACCTCAGTTTTCCCCACGATCATATCCCATGCTAGGCCTTACTCTAGTTGTCATAACCCTACAATGAGTGAGTGATCCTACCATTTTTCTTTAAGGTTGTGAAACTTTTAACCACAACCCTTGCCATCCCCTATTGTGCATGCTACAGATCTTCGATCCCTGTCTACCCGTATAATCACTGTGTTGCCCTGTACATTAGGCTAGCCAACACCTAGTCCTCAAGACCGTGTTGCTCCCATACAGACACATCGGGGCCCAACACCAGTCTCCAACAGCATGGCCCAGGTCCGTCACTGATTGCATCACACCCTTAGTATGAATTTGAGCCTTCGAGTCCCACCTCCACTACCTCAAGCCATCATGGTTACATCACCACCCATGCAATGGTTTTCTAGCCAAGTTTACTAGCCTATTTTCAATTTCATCAGAACATTTCTAAGTTCCACAAGTCCTCGCTATGGCCTCAACCTCACAGACAGAAGACTTCACAGCTATCCCAAATCAGATTCCTTCTCGGTTCATAACCAACACCTGACCTTGAGACTCTAAAATGCACAATGGTTCTCTTTGTCCTCCTTGACAACGACAATACCATGAAAGCAATGAGTCTCTTCCCAAGGTCGTTGCATCTTAACTTTCACAGGTTGTCTCAATCACCACAACCTCAATCTTGGATTAGCCTTTTCCTCATTACCTTATCATTCATAGAATAGCTCACTAATCCTCGAGAAACTTCGGCTTCTCTCGGATTCCTCTTGCACCTGATCACTTCAATCGGACTCACCTCATTTGGTTAGCAACCACATTGGTTCTAATGCAAACATCACCGGCCAAGACGACCTCCTGCCATCATTTGTTGCCGCATCCCGTCGCAACAGAGCCACCAGCGCCACTGATTGGCCACTCTTATGATGCCGCAAGACCATCTCTAGCCGCTACTCGCCATCACCGCTATCACCTGATGAAGCCTTCAGCGGCCACCAACTAAATTTCCAAGCTCGCAACCAACACAACATTCCTTTGGGCACACACTAGGCAGCATCATCTCTCACTCCAATGAATCCCCATTCACTGGAAATCACTCCAGCCACAACTGTGGAACTCACGCTTCCACTCAATGCCATTGGACTCTTCGTCTTACTTAGTCATCTGCCATCACGTTAGCTTTCCTTGGGTGATACAATATGCTGTAGAACTTTAAAAAGTTCATCCAGTGTTGTTGCTTCACGCTCAACTTTTCTTAGGAGAACATCTTGGTTTCTAACCCAGGTCACACACGAAACTACCATCCTTGACCCTCGCTTAGAAGTTGCACATCCCTACTCCAACCAACCACCTCTGAAACTCTAGATCTCTTACTCAAATTCGATCGATCTAACCACCAGATCTCGCTGAACCCTCACATTAGTGGCATACCCGGGAATCAACAAGCTTTTACTTCACAGTCATTAAGCCTCACGCTCCCATCATTACCATTACAGGTGCTACCACCTGACAATTTGATCCTACATCATCAACTGGAAATCCGTCCAGTGTTACATGAGGATGCCTCCTCATCATCACATCGCCACATTCAAGATTAACAGTCGACTAAGCAACTGTGACCCTTCACAGATTCTGCAACCATGCCATAGCCACATGTTTAGTCTATCACAACTCACATCAAAGGATTAGAGATCCCTATACCTGAAACCCTCACACGTTTCAGTATTTCCATCTTATGGTTGGCTTCTACCTCTTAAGTCTTACCCTCCACTGCAGTTACTTCACATGACCTCCCAGGGTCACTTGCCAACTCTTCCAATCAACCCTATATTCTCGTATCGCATAGGGTCACATTGGGTCCAATACCCCAATTTACCAAATCAAACACGATCAACTCTAGGCACAAATGCACTAAGATCCTTTAACAAGGAGCATTATCACTTGTCTTGTCATCATTCCACAAGATATCACTAAACTACTTCACAATCTTTCAAACTTCCACGACAAGCTAGCAGCACTACCACGACGTTTCAGCCCCCCACAAAACTCAAGCCTAGCCCAGACATAACCTACAGCGCACACTAGGTCTTTGGCGTGTAATTGTCTCCACAGGATACTAGTTACCCCACATAGTGGGTTGCGGTCCCTCGTTATAAGCTAACCCATTAGCCACTGGTCATCTGCATTCAGTGGTCCCTAGCATTAGACTCGTCACTAGTAGGCATCATCTGTAGCATTATTTTAGAGCCATTCCTCGTTCCTTGGGTTCCACTCTTTTTGGACATCTTGAGATACCGCATGGTCTCAACATTCGATGAACCATTGCATCATCGCTTCACTACTATAAAGGACTTAACCCCCACTTGGGCCTTTGTGCATTTCGCCCAACTTGGCCTCCATGCACTTACCCGATTCACAACTCTCAGCTACTTAATTGAGCTCGACTTTCGACACAAAGCGACTAATCACCATGATACCTGAGACATTATCGCTGACCGTGCTACCCCAGTCCCTCGGTCACCTAGACCTTCACAAAAGACTATCAGTCCTACCAAACTTAGATCCTTACCCAACACAACTCCTATGGTGCTGCTCCAGATCTTCGGCATCTGATTGTCACCTATAGTTCACTATGTTGCTTTGGCCTATGAGCCACCTGCCCTTATCGCGAGCCAACGCATTAGTCCTCTGCCACATGGTCCATAGCATCAGATCCGTCACAGCGAGCCTTGCACTCGTAGCATTAACACTACGTTGAAGCCTCTGTGAGCTACGATGGTTCCACCTCCATTTAATGAAAGCATCCTCATTAGGTTGTCTTTGCCTTGATAACCTCAAGCTCACACCATGAGCCTCATTCCTTAAGACTTTGCATCTCTCACACCCTAGGAGAATCTCAAACCACTCCAACTCTTAAAGCCTCATGATCTTACCCCACGAGATCATACCTTGCGGCTTTTCAACTAAGATATGAAAGACCTATCTTTCCATACCAATGGATCCTGATCCATCACGAACCACTTTGCCACCAAGCTCATCCTAAAGCTTGACTACCTCAGGTTCCGACACCTATCGTCCGGAGCATATATGGTCACCCTCTAGGTGAATCGAGACCTCACGTCTCCCCTTGCATACCCACGTATGCATACAGTCACTACGCCTAATTCGCCCTTCCAACATGCCCTGCTCGGGCTCCCATGACTTTGGAATTACAACTCAGGGCCTTTACATCACTCACCAGGCGTGGCCCACTCGGGCATTTATAGTTGGCATTTCTTTCGTGTGCCCAACCCATGGATGTTCTATTGCCACAATCTCGCCTATCCCTGCCCTCGGCCCACACAACCTGTTTATACCCTTTGTTGGGTGACCTTCTTATCACCCCAATAAGGATCTTGTGACCTTAAGCGTCCTCCCCTACCCTATGTATCACAATGAGGGTCAATTAATTCCTCATCTCCCACAACCTTAGGCGTCCACCAGGCCCCAAGCGTCACAACGAGGATTTGATTTGCCCATCATCCATCAACACGTGAACAGTTTCTAAGCCCTTCACAACATGGACTGCTAATCCTATGGCTTTCACATGCATATCAATACAAGCCAAACTCATTCAACCCAAACTCAGGTTCTTTTGAATCTTAACGAGACTCGTTAGGGATTTTCCACCTCATTCAAATGCCCGCTAGGGTCCACTTGCCACACACCTATCCTTCCTAAGATAGACCTCGATTCATCTCAAACCAGCTAAGGTCTACTCATACCCTAGGTACATTCCCTCCAGGATCATCATAATGATACGATCACATCGTACCATATATATATGGCATGCATACATCATACACAACTCCCCTTGGAGTCCTTCCGAAATTACTTAAGTCATGCCTACGCTGACCATGACATGCATATGCATTACATGCACGCTCCTCTCAGAGCCTCACTACAAGTAACCTTACTCTCTTCTTCCTAGAGCTCGTCACATGGCCAGTCGACGACTCATTTCTTTGAGTCATGAGCTAACTCTCACTTTAGCTCTTTCCAACCCAAGCACCCAAGCCTTATTGCTCCACTTCCAAGGGAACAACTCTATTCTCTCAAATATGCTTAGCCAATTCTCCAACATAGGGACGCTCCACCAATCCCCTCCCGGATTAGTTATGCCTCAGGCTCTTCTCGCCCTTCATGACTCTTGTCATGCTTCGACCTTCGTATCCCCACACAAAGCCTCAACACTTCAATCTCAAGGAACTCTCATCCTTCGAACGCTTTATATTCTCTACATTTTCACATCCGAGTTCCTTGACACCAACACCCACACACTTGGGTTTTCAGTTCTTCATTTCCCGACTCGTATACCACTTACGGGTATATAATCTCAACCTATGATATTTTTCTATTCCTAAAGCAAGAAATCCAAGCATATCCTTCAAACCATCACAAGCCTCAACGCTTCGACCCAATCCCTAGGGTCCTCGGACCACATGTCCAACTTTTGAGGCCATCGGATTGATCTTACATCCAAATCTTAAACATACAAATAGACTGTTCTCGACCCCGACTCAGCAAGTAAGACATTTCGACTTATATCCAAATTAGGACAGACAATCCCTGACTCATCACTCTGGCAATCGCTCACATCAATCATTTAATCGACCATACATAACACCACCAACACGCTAGCTTTCCCCACTCATGCACATTGCTAGCCATGCTTTGATCCCAACTATAACGACCCACCTACAGGCGCTACCAGTGAATAATCAACCGAATTACTCATACACCAAGCCAATAACTGAAGAGTTGGACTATGTTTTCACAAGAAACGCCCTACGTGAACACTAGGCTTCGTCCTTCTCTTCGCTCCACCCGAGGAATCGGTCCCCCAAACAAACAAGGAATCACAGCTAAATTGGACCCGAAACCTGAGTAAGCTTCACCTTTCTTCAACTCGCCTCACAGCAAGCCAGAGGTGACCCGAGCACAAAACTAGTGCATCAAACACCTACTGAGTACTGGGGATTTAAGGGAACATATCTTTTCAATCTTTCCTAATTCGAAACTTGGCTACACTAACTAAAGCCATATACATCACGTAATCTCACAATCACCCATCACACTAAGATGATTACATCAAATTGGATACCATCTAGTGCTCAACAACACTTACATTCAATCACATGAATACATATATGAATATATACCACATACAAACTCGGGCGACAACGCTAGTCGCCACATTATCCTCTCGACGCCATCCCTGCTTGTATTTGGGCTCGCAACATCTACGACATGAGGTAAAACTTCATGAGTCATAAAGATTCAGTAAGGGTGCAATGCATAAGTAAATGAAGCATGAGATAACATGTAATGCAAAAATGCAATGCAAAATGGGTAGTTTTCCATGCCCTCATAACCTCCATAGGTTCATGCATCAACTAACCCTTCCCACAACATTAGTCCTCCATATGGCCATAGGTAAACTAGAACTCAAATCATGCAAGTATTAACCACTACATGTAACTCATAAAGAAAAACATTTACAAATGCATGGAAGACCGCCACCCTTGGGGTTATCCTTTACTTGGCTTGAAGCCTCTTCTTTGCTATGGGTGAGAACACTAGCCCGAACTTTGAACTCTTCTAGGATCACATTCTCCTCAGTCAACCCTAGATACAATCACAAAATCTAATAACAGAAATTAAACCAAGGCTTACATTTTTGTCGTTCACCGCAAAAACCACTCGACAACAACTTCCAACTAAGAGTCTAATCCAACCAACACTATACATTACATTATTCCATAACATCTCTCATAATGTAATAACTCGAAAAGAAATTTTATTAATTTACCATAATCATTCTGGAGAAGAAATCCAGCCAACTGCCCACACCGGCATTGCCTCATGGGATGTCACCTTGGGCTCAAAACCCTATTACTGAGCTTCCGACACGCTCCTCGAGCCCAAAATTAATTTTCAGAATTTTCTCCCATTTTTTTTGAAATTTTCTAGCATTTTCCCCAAATTTCTCATTTTTTCCAAATTTTATTTTCTTTCTTCTTCTTCCGAGGGACGAGATCAACCAGTTTTGCAAACCCGCCTAACCCTACCCGAAGGAGCGCTCGTACTAAGACGGGAAACCCTAGCCAAGTACACTCTACGGTACTTACTTTTAGAAGATCACCTAGACAATGAGGTACACTCGGGAAACATTCCAATGCTCGAAGGCAATCAAACTACCGAACTAGGGGGTATGGAGCACTCGAAACAAGGGGAGGTACATGTTGTTGGATTAGGGAGACAAGTGGTAAGGCAAGGGAGGCAAGTCCCGTCCCTAATACTAGCAAATCATGAACAACACTCCCTGAGACTATCCTCAATTTCTAGAAGGAACCCAACAACGACTTCAGTACCTCTAGGACCCTCTGGGGTAGCTCCACTCACGGTCCCATTATCAGATTATTGTTAGTCTCTTAAGTTATGGCCACTTAAGAGGAGGGGTGAATTAAGTGTTTAAATTTTTTCTCATTTTTTAATAAATATTATTGATTAATTATTTTCTTTAAGAATATATAAATTATTTCTTTTAATTAAATTCTTGTTATTTAATTTTAAACAAATTAAGATTTTGTAACTATGTATATGTGAGTTTGAGATTAAAAAATTACAAGCCAGAAGATATATTAAGAATAAATAAATGAGGCATAAGATAATTTATAGTGGTTCGATGCCTCCACACACATTTACTTCACTCTCCCAAGGTCTCAACCACCCTTGGGGTTCTATTAATCTCACCAAAATTTTCACACTAGCTCATCTTGAAAACTAGATACACTCATAGATACAATGGGTTCTAGGAAAATCATCAACACCAAGGTTTTCAACCTATTTTACTTTGGAAAATAGATTCACCTACATTTTAACGATTCTAGAAAATCTATACAATCCACAATAATATTTTAAATCTTCACAAATAATTGTCCATACTTGGACACAAATAAGCAATTAAACACAAAATATACAAGGCAATAATATTTAAATAAATAAATAAATGGTGACCTCGATTTAAATGGAGAAGATCGAATTTGGCTTTGCGATATCTTTTTTTTCTGTTGCCTTGTGGCTCTTCGATGGATAAATAATGAATCTTTGAGAGTCTTGGAATGCTTGCAAATTAGCTCGAGAGCTTTTGGGAGCTTTGGATGTGCAATAGATGCTCTCTAAAATAAATTTGGAGCTATTTATAAGCATTATGGAAAATACTGTAGCGGCACTATAGAATCACTGTAGCGATACTGTAGCAATAGTGAAAAAATGATTTTTTGTTCAAATTTTGTAAAATTATTTCGAAAGCACACGAGCGATCGAAGGCAGAAAGAATGCAAAAGCTCTTAGAGAACTAGGGTTCAAAAATCAAACACAAACGCAAACGCAAAAGTGAGAAACAAGAAAATGAACTACAAGTGTCCTTATATACATATTGCTAAACGATTGCGATCTAAGCCCATATCTGATGAGAATTCAGCACAGCATGATGCATCCAACGGACATAGATCAAGTGTCGCCAATTACCCGTAAAGATTGCACCACCTGTTATGCCAAACAAACACCGTGAAGGCGAAGGAGGAAGGATGATAATCGTGCCGAATAGAGGTTGTCATTTGAAGTGTTGTCCAAATTATTAGTTAAATTAGTCAGCTTATCCTTTTTTCTTTTCAAAAACAACTAGAAGATCATGTCAGTACCGGTTCTCCGTGCGGTGCCTGCAAAGTATTAAGAAGAAAATGTACCCAATCATGCGTATTTGCCCCTTATTTCTGTCAGGAAGAATGACCTATTAATTTTGCAGATATCCATAAGGTTTTTGGTGCCAGTAATGCCTCAAAAACTCTTGACCCAGCTTCCGATTAGTGACCATTATGGGGTTGTCACTACACTCTTGTATGAATATCAAGCTAGGCTTCAAGATCCTATTTACGACTATATCTCTTGCATTTTTACCCTCCAATAGCAGGTCGCCAATCTTCAATTTCATCTAGCTTTATTAGAGGAATTATTATTTGCAAACTCTTATGCAAATGCTCTCAATGTTTAAAATTGATTTCACCCAAAAACTAATTCAAACCGATATTATGACCATAGATCTTTCCTCGTGAATGATCCAAACCCTATTTGAAATTTTGAAAACTCAGTCATCCAAGAAGAAAATGTTTCGTTTCCTTATTTCCAAGAGGTTAGTTCGCAACATTACTCAGTCGAAACTAGTAATAGCTAATGGCCATTCCCAGGTGATATCGATAAACTTGGATCCGTCGTATTTGGTAACCATCATCAACACTAAGCATTGGCGAAATCCAAAACTATCAACATGGGTGACTTAGATTACTATTTTGTAGATTTTGTAATGCTATTGTTTCCCTTGACTATTCTATGATTACTTTCTTTGATGTTGTGTAATATTGGATTATGCTCGATATTGTGGATTATATATTTCTCTCATGAGTTGTATTGTTTATATATCTTTATTCTCTCAACTCACAATGTCTTTTTAATTATGACAAAAAGGGAGAGAATTTATGTACGAGAGTGAGTTGTAAATATTTTTGTATGGGGGAGAAGAATGTATGATAATTTTTGTATATTTGAGAGATAGAAAATCAATTTAGGCATTAAAGACAAATAGGTGCAATCAAGGTAATCAGGTTTGCTCCTTAAAACCCTTAAAAAAATATTTTATCTATTACGCTATATCGAAAATACTTTTATACTACCAATATTTTTGATAGGGGGAGTTTATATTATAAAATTAAGGGGGAGTTCAAAAATATTTTATCAAATTAATAATCTCATAAATCATGTTTTTGTCATCATAAAAAATTGGGAGAATGTTGAATCAATTTGCTCATATTAATTAAGTTTTGATAATTAACAGAAAGAGAATTTTTAATATATAAAATATAATATTTTTAGTATTTAACAAAAAGAGTATTTTTGTTAAATATACTAATTATAGTATTTTACAAATTAATTAAACATAATTCGATATTATAATTAATATATTTAACAAAAATACTCTTTTTGTTAAACACTAAAAATACTATATTTTATATATTAAAAATTCTCTTTTTGTTAATCATCAAAACTTAATTAATATAAGCAAGTTGGCTAAACAATTATGAACAGCTATAGAGGAATTTTGAGGAATTGAAGCACTAGAATAATGAGCTTATGACGAATAACGAAGAGAACATGAGAAGACTGCAGGGGATTACTACTCTTTTTCATGAATTGATACTAGACATCCACATTCCCCACATAGGACTAATAGTTGCGGGGGGAGAACACTAGAAATCTCAAGACAACCCTTTGAAGACCCCATATCGAGAGATAAGGATCTGGACTCCTAAGCCTAATGACCAAGTCCCAGAAGCGACAAACCCCGAGGGGGGATTATGACAAGAGGCCAGGGAAAGCCCCTATGTATAAAGAGACGGCATAAAGCACCCACTCAAGAGTTCTTTGTGTCCTATCTCCCTGTAAAAATGAAGCCGAGAAAGAAACGCTTAAGGCATCTGACATCAATTGCCTCATAAAGGAAGTGATGGAGCAGAAACAAGTTATGATGATGCCAAGGGAACTGCCCACAAAGGGGTTTCCTCTGTTCGAGAAACTCCAAAGGCAACCAGTGCAACTAGGGCTTAAGCTACCATAGCTCTTAGTGTACTTAGGAGGGAGGACCCCAAGAAGCACCGACAACACTTCGTGGCAATGGCTATGTTACATGGGTGGAACGAGGTCACCAGGTGCAGGGCTTTCCTACTCTCTCTGTTGGGACATTCTCAACAGTGGTTCACTGAATTACCAACATGACATATCTGATCATTTGAATAGTTAAAGAAAGAATTCTTGGAGGCGTTCTTTGCCTACGTCCCGAAGAAGAAAAGTGTTATGTACTTGATGAGTCTGCAGTAGAGGCTTAATGAATCCTTGAAGCAATATATCGAGCGGTTTAGAACTGCACCGTAGGAAGTAAGGGACCTCTTGATCGAGTTGGCAGCATCAACCTTGCTTAACGGAATTACATATGCCTCGCTCAGAAGGTCCCTAGCCTTTTTCGAGCCAGACTCAATAACCGAATTGTTTGCCCGAGTGGAACAGTTTATCGTCCAAATGAAAATTTTAGAAGCAAGGGAAGGTAAAAAAAAGGGAAGGCCAAATGACGTTGGGTCAAACAGAGTAATGAAGGTACAGAGAAGAGAAGAGCCCCCAAAGATGCAATTCTGGAGCTTCACCCCTCTCACTGAACCAAAAGTCACTATCCTTTCCTCCATCACACACATAAGGCTTATTAACTTTCCTCCCCATTCCAACCAGCCTATGGGTAAAAACATGGAAGCTTTTTGCAAATTTCATGAGTCCCCAGGACACACTACAAAGCAGTGTTGGGAATTACGTAACTAGATTGAGTAGCTGATCAGGGATAGAAAGCTTAATCGATTTATACTGGATAAGATGAAAAATCAATAGGGCAGGGGAGACGGATTCAGGATGGATAATCAGATGAGACCCTCTAGTTCTAAAAATGATGCCTTAAGCAAAAGGGAAAACTAAGAGCCCCAGTAGAGGGAAGGGGAAAGAAATAGTCATAGGAGAGAAGAAGTAGGGCCAAGCCTAGGAGAAAGCGACAATCAGCTTGTTATGGAAAGGATACACGTGATCTCACGGGGAGAAAATTTAGTAGGCGATTCCTCTTCTGACAGAAAGGCATATGTGCTCCAGGTGTTGCACGTGGACTCGGTGGCAAAAGTTTAAGAAGAAGAAGATCCCATCATTTTCACACCTGAAGACCAAGGGGATATGCTGCTCCTTCACGATGATCATTTGGTTATCTCTGTCATTATTGCCAAGCACCCCATTGAGAGAATACTGGCGGATAGGAGAAACTTTGTTAACTTGCTATATTGGAATTGCTTCGAGAAGATGCATATTGCCCATGATCGAGTAAAGACAGTCACTTCCCCTTTGTATAGCTTCATGGGAGAAGCGATACCCGTGGTTGGATTGGTTTAGTTGCACATTACACTCGGGGACTACCCCCAAGTGATCACCCGGCAAGTTAACTTCATCGTAGTCAAGACTTTCTCCCCTGCCTATAATGTGATCCTGGGAGGTTCCCTCATTAATGCTATGAGAGCCGTCATTTCCCCGAGGTATTTGTTGATGAAATTCCCCATGCCACAAGGGATAGGCCAGGTGAGAGGTAATTAGAAGCAAATAAAGGTATGCTATGTGAGCTTTACCAAAGGCGCCAAAGGAAAGGAAAAAGCAACGACTGAAGAGACCTTAATAATCAGTGAGCAAACTCTCGAAGCCAACAAACCCTAACCAGTGGAAACACTTAAAGTTGTCCCTTTGATTCCTGGTGATGACAAAAGATAGGTGCATGTGGCAGCCAATTAGAGGGCCCAAAAAAAGAAGAGATCGTCAAGTGCCTACGATCTTATGTTGATATATTTGCTTGGACGCCAACTGACATGCCGAGGATTAGCCAAGAAATCATATCCCACCGATTGAATGTTTGCCTTGAGGCCCGACCTATAAAATAGAAGAAGAGACATATTGCCCCAGAAAGGTTGAAGTGCAGAAGAAATAGACAAACTCTTTGAGGCAGGATTCATCAGAGAAGTCCAATACCCAGAGTGGTTAGCAAACGTTGTGATGGTTAAAAAAGCTTATGAAAAATGACGAGTATGCATCGACTTCACCGACCTCAACAAGGCTACCCAAAAGACTCCTATCTACTCCCCAAAATAGACAGGCTAGTTGATAACACATTTGGATGTGCCGTACTGAGCTTTCTGAATGAGTTCTCAGGCTACCACCAGATCAATATGTATCCACTCGATGCTGAGAAAATGACCTTTATCACATAAAAGAGGACGTATTGTTACCAAGTGATGTCATTTGGCTTAAAAAACCCCGGCCACGTATCAAAGAAGGGTCAACAAAGTCTTACTTGGGGAGGTAATGAAGGCCTATGTGGACGACATGATAATAAAAAGCAAACGAGGCGAGTCACACGCCAGACAACTAAAAAAGTTTTTACTGTGTTTAGAGATAATAATATGCGCTTGAATACTGACAAGTGTCATTTGGGGTGAAATGAAGAAAATTCTTAAGATACATGATTACCCACAAGGGGATAGAAGCTAACCCAAAAAAGGTGCAAGCAATAATCGACACGCAGTCCCCCTCCTCAGTGAAGAAGGTTCAAAGGTTGACAGGTCGCCTGATGGCCTTAGGTAGATTTCTCTCGAAATATGGTGAACGTAGCCTTCGCTTCTTCAAGGCCTTAAAGGAGGCATAAATTTTCAGTGGACTCCTGAGTGCGAGAAGACCTTTCAAGAATTGAAAGAATACCTAAAGGAGATTCCCCTATTGACCCAACCGGAAACTGGAGAAAAGCTATGTCTATATTTGGGAATTAGCCATCACGCAGTAAGTGCAGTCCTTGTTAAACAAAGGGAGTAAGCCAATAGGCTAATCTATTACATAAGTAAAGTGTTACAGGGGGCAGAATCACGATACCCTTATGCTAAAAAGGTAGTTCAAACATTAGTGACAACAACAAGAAAATTGAGACCCTACTTTCAAGCGCACGCTATAACAGTACTAACAGATCAACCATTAAAGCAGGTCTTGCAAAAGCCTGAATGCTTGAGGAGGCTAACCAAATGGGCTATCGAACTTAGTGAGTATGATATCGGCTTCGAGCCTAGAAAGGCAATAAAGGGGCAAGCATTGGCAGACTTCATAGCAGAGTGTACTCACCCGCCTACAATGGAAGACGCCCGCGGTAATGGGTGGATGTTGTTTGTTGATGGGGCCTCAAATCCCAAATGGAGTGGGGCAGGGGTAGTGCTGATTTCGTCGGAACAGGAAATCTTGGAATTCTCACTCTGCTTTACCTTCCCTAGTACAAACAATGGAGCAGAGTATCAGGCTTTACTGGCCGGAATGAAGTTGGCAGAAAAATTGGAAGTAAAGAGCCTGACAGTCCACAACGATTCTCAGTCAGTGGTATAACAATTCCAAAGTACTTACGAAGTCAGCGAGCTGACGTGAACTCATTATCTGAAGAAGGTGAAAGAGCTCGCCCACAGATTTGGGCATTTTGAACTAATTCAAATTAATAGGTCCCTCAATCAGCACGCAGACGCATTGTCAAAATTGGCCTTCCAAGACACTCCCAAACGCCTAATCCACATGGAAGTCCTCCCACAACCCAGTGTTGGAGAAGAAAGCGCTGGAGTGAATTGCGTAATGGGGATCGAAGATTGGAAAAGCTCGATACTGAAGTATTTGCTCGGTTAAGAACTCCCACAAACCCTTATAGAAGCAAGGAAACTAAAAACCAGTGCAACTCGTTTCACAGTAATCGGTCGAGAACTGTACAAAAGAGGATACTCCATACCGCTACTGAAATGTCTAGGGCCCATGGAAGCACAACAAGCCTTGGAAGAAGTGCATGAGGGAGACTGTGGTGAACACCTCGGGGGAAGGGCATTGTCCTGATAAATCTTACAAGCCGGTTTCTTTTGGCCCACTCTAAAGCAAGATGCGGCCAGTAAGATTCGAACCTGTGACAAATGCTAGAAAATGCTCCTCTGACGGTAAGGCCTCCTGCCCCAATCCAACCGATATTCCAACCTCTATCATTCGCGTAATAGGGGGCTAAACATACTAGGGCCATTCCCGGTGGCATCCGCTCAAAGGAAATTCTTGCTGGTGGCTATGGATTATTTTAGGAAGTGGGTAGAAACTGAACCTTTGGTAATCATCATTGAAAAGAAAGTGGAGGGGATGGTATGGAAACATATTATTTGTCGTTTTGGTGTGCCCCGTATACTCAACAGAGATCATGGAATGCAATTCGACTCAAACACATTCAGAGCTTTTTGCCATTGATAGGGAATGAATTTGAGAATGGTGTCCCTGGCATACCCAGAGGTAAACGAACAAGCCGAAGCAAGCAACAAGACCATACTGCATGGGTTAAAGACCCGATTGGAGAAGCCGAAAGGCAGATGGGCCGATAAACTCCCCAGCATCTTATAGGCATACCGCACAACCAATCAGGCACCTATACACGATAAGGTTGAGTCACAAGACTAGAATGATGGAAAATAAGGGTGAGTCACAAGACTCAACAAGTATAAATAAGAACAAAGGCTAAGTGGTTGCACTCTCACCTTGCAATTAAAACACAATAAAACTTTTATATTTTTTTCTTTATTTTGATGAGAGATTTATACTCGTCAGTATACAAGTGCAGTTGTAATCTAAATTTAAATTTGTATTTTCTGTATGAATCTAGGTCTTCCACTGAGAGATTTATTTATGACAAAAAAAAAAAGAATGTCACACACACATACACATCTGGATAAATTGGCAACATGATTTTTTATGAATTTTTAAATAACGGATGTTAGGAAATAAAGCAAAGCAGAAATTAAAATAAACACTAAATGTGATAATATAGAATTAGATAACACTTGAGTTAAAGACAATTTCAGCACCAACATGCTGATTCCCAATTTTTAGCAGAAAAGATTAGTAACATTAATTTAATTTCAGATATGAGGGTTTGTTATTAAATATAATTAGAGATAATGATAGTTCTAGTTTAAACAATCCTCATACATGATATGCGAGATTCTAGTTTAAGCAATTACCATAAATTCGATTGCAATTAATATACAAAATAATTAAATTAATCATCTGGGTATGTGTATGATAGCGTTTTCAATTCTAGTAACTCCCATACGTGACATGAAAGCTCTAAGTTAGGCTTACGCTCTAATCCAAATCTAGTGACTTTACAATAATTAATACACACTCATACTGATATTTAAATTAATGTAACTCATTTAAAGTGCAGCTTTATTTGGGAATCATTGGCGTTGGACACTGTACTTACCTTAACCCAATATTGAATTTAGCTACTCATCTTCATTTAAAAATTAATTGACAGGAATTTAAATGACGTAATTTAAATGATAAAATTTAAATGATAAGAATTAAAACAGTAGAAATTAACCGGCCATTTAGACAGTGGTTAATAAAAAGACGTGAATTAAAAATTACAAAAATTTAATGGCAAAAATTAACCGGTCATTTAGGCGGTGGATAATAAAGTACCAATAAATAACATGAGAAGAAAGAGAAGAAAGAAAAGAAGAAAGATCTCAAGAGAAGAGAAAAAAGATGTTTACTAGGTTTAATAATATTGTCACAAATTTAGAAGCCTTAGGTAAAACATTTACAAATGGAGAAAGAGTTAGAAAAATTCTAAGAAGTTTACCTAGATCGTGGGAATCCAAAGTCACTGCCATAACAGAAGCTAAAGACTTAGATAACTTATCTTTTGATGATTTGGTTGGATCTCTCATGACTCACGAGATCATGTTGAAGAGAGATAATGATGAGATAAATAGAGATAAGAATCTTCTGTTCAAAGTTTCACACTCATCTAGTGATGATCATGATGATGATGATGAAGATGAAGATGATGATGATGCTGATACTGATTTAATGATAATTACTAGGAAATTCAAAAAGTTTCTTAGTAGAAAAATGTTGAAAGAATTGGAAAGAAGAAACCTAAGGAAGAAGAAAGATAAGCTTGAGGGGGAGAAATATAGAAATGCAGTTAAATGTTATGGATGTCAAAAGTATGGGCATATCATATCCGAGTGTCCATCATTTAAGAGGTATGGAAAGAAGTTCAAGAAGAAAACATATGATTCATCCTCTAGTGGCAAATCTCAAGTGGAGGAAGTGGTCAACCTATGTCTTATGACCAACATAGAAGAGAATCCTTCCCATTCTAGTGATTTAATTTTAAGTTTTACTCTTGATGAATTGCATGATGCATTCAATGATTTGATGAATGAATTTGAAAATATCAGTATGAAAAACAATGTCTTAAAGAAGAAATTAAAAACTTTAGACAAAGAATTAAGCTTATTGAAAGAAGAAAAAGATTCTTGGAATAATGAGAAGAAAATGTTGAAAGCTCAAAATGATGAACTTCAAGAGAAACATAAATATTTAAAATTATCTCTTGAAAAAGCCGACAAAGAGAAAAAGGAATTGAAAAATGCTCTTGAGATTCAAAGAAAAGATTTTCATAAAAGAAGAATAGGGCAAAGTGGCTTTGTGAAAAGAAAACAAAATTTTGCCTCACATTCTAAAATCACTTGTTATTATTGTGGTCAATGTGGGCATTCTGTAAATAAATGCTTTATAAGAAACCATCCTACAAGATTTAAACAAATTTGGGTTCCAAAAAGAAATTTCAATGCTAACTATGGTGACCCCAAAGTGGTCTGGGCACCAAAAGCTTGTGGATGAGTTATTTTTGCAGGTTGCTTGACATCCAAATGAAACTTAAAGTGAAATCCTTACGGATGAATCAAGCATGAAAGAAAAGGGGATGAAAAAGAAATTCAACCCCAAAAGATGCTCATTTGTTTTTTTTTTCCAACCAAGAGTAAGAAAGATTGTTAAACTCAATCTTGGTGGTATATTTTCTATCCCTAAACTCTCTGTTTTTAAATTCTGATGATCATGAGTTATAAGTTTGCCTCTATGTTTTTGTTGAAGATCTTTATCAATAAGGGAGAATTATAGTGTTGTGATATATGCATTGTTTAAGGGGGAGTTTTCATCTAAAGAAAATGAACATTTTACTCTTGCCAATAAATGCTTGCCTCTGAATGCATGCTTAATTTGATGAATGATTTCTATGAGGATTTGGTTTAAGGGGAAGCCTATTTTATTTATGCTCTCAGTATGTTCCAAAAATGGGGAGTATTAATCTTTTTGATTTTGACAAAAAGGGGAAGATAAATTGAATGATTTGATTTTCATATTTGTTTTGTCATCATCAAAAAGGGGGAGATTGATATTTTACTCTTGAGTAATGAAATGGTTTTGATGAATGTCTATATGAAAATCAATATATGAAAATCAATCTATATGGATTTTGTGAATGAGAAAATGAAATTTTAATATATGAGTTTTGAAGCAAGGTATGAACACCTATAGAAGAAATATTGAGTAAGGTTGAGTGTGATTTGTTTCAAAATATACTTTTGATAATCTCAACTTGTTTTAAAGATAATCAAAATGAGTTTTTAAAGAATCGAATAAGGTTGTTTTGAAAATTCAAGTTTTTCTAAAGAATAGTCGACTATCAGGATCTTTCTGTTGACTATGCTTCAAAATAGTCGACTATTTTAGCATCTGTCGACTATCGAGTAAAAATAGTCGACTATGCCTTTTGATCTGTCGACTATTTTTGTTCATGAAATTCTAAAATTTCTTCACATTTCAGCAACTGTCGACTATTCAAGTATGTCTGTCGACTATTGAATTTTTGTATTAAAAATAGTCGACTATCAGTATATGTCTGTCGACTATTCTTAGTTTTACTTGTAAAAATAGTTGACTAATCTTTTCTTCTGTCGACTATTATGTTTCACAAATTTTATAACGGCTAGTTTTTCAACTCCAACGGTCACAAAAACGGCTAATTTCTTCTTCAATCTTTATGGATGCTTATATATACAACCCATGGATGATCAAGGAGAGGCTAATGGACTGAAATGAGATGATCTAGCAATTGCAAACAATTTTATTCGAGCTTACAGTGTTTGGGCTTTCATTGTTTTATTTTTTCTCTCCAAGGCTTTGCTATTCTATCATTGTAAATTTATTGTTAAGCCTTGTTTTTCATTGTGAGAGAACTTGTAACTAAGAGTGTTAACTCTTAGCTTATCTCTTTCATTTGTATTGTTTCTATTTTCCTAGCTTGTGTAGCTAGAGGGCCCATTAAATTGGGAGGTTGTATTTCCTAGCTTGTGTAGCTAGAGGGCCTACTTGTGTAAGTAGGAGGTTTTAGTGAATTTGTTTAAAATCCTTAATGGGAGCTAAGGTAGTGGATTAGGCTTGGTTTAAGCCGAACCACTATAAATCATTTGTGTCTTTTATTCTTCTTGCTTTACATTTGTCATTTCATATGTTCTATATTTTAAATCACTAAAACCTCAATTGGGTTAAAAAGTTTTTCAAGTTTTATCAAGATTTTTTTAAATATCCAATTCACCCCCCCTCTTGGTGTGTGCCATAGCATCTCCCGTTCTAACAAAGAGAAAAAAGAAAAGAAAAGAGAACAAAAGAAATTCTTAAAGAGAAACTCTAATAACATAACTAAACTTTCATTCAAGAACAATAACCTCTTTCACAAGTGCATCCAAGTGAGCTATTTATAGCCCACAAGATGCAATAAAGACCACACAAATAAAAATTATCCCATTATCACTAAACATAATCATTACTAAGCTAATAGGGCATTTACCAAAAATACAAAAGACTTTAACTAATGGAAAGACAGAAAATACAAGATAATTCATAACTAGACCTTACACCCCCCAACTTGAATTGCAATAATAAAATAAGGTTGTTAGGAATACCTGTAACTCCACAAGTTCATAGATTTACTGTGAACTGTTAAAATTCAAACAAACAAATGAGCATACCATATATATATATTTATTTATTTTCACACAAAAATAAAAAAAATTCATGTAAGTCATAAAATAAACAAAATGCATCTCAAGAGTACAAAAAGTACTCATCACTCAGCCATCTTATCATAGATTTGCCTAGCAACATTCCACAGTTTTTTTTTTTTTTAAGAACACAACAAAGAAAAATCCTGTAAGTTGTAAAATAAACAAATGCATCTCAAGAGTACAAAAAGTACTCCTTACTCAGCTATCTTAACAAAGAGCAATCCTTACACTGATAAATCTAAATTAATCGGACTCTTTTGGCACTTGTTTCTGATTGCCTTAGACAAGTCTATCCTAGACTCATAAGGATCGTGCTGTGAAATATAAGCGTGCAATTTCTCTAGCAGCTCCTCAATAGTGGATGCAGAAATGAGAATCTTTCTTGCTGAAAGAGAAATGAACTTTTGGTTCACAGCCTGATCAAGAAAAGAGAGAAACCAATCAAAAAAATTGTTAACATTTAAAAGTTCAATGGGCTTGGTATGGAGATTGCTCTTGGCCTAGGAAATTATACAAAAGATTTCTTCAAGTGTACCAAAACCTCCTGGTAAAGCAATGAAAGCGTTTGACTGATAAAACTTACAAGCCATGCGCTTAGACATAGAAGTCGTTTCTATAAGTCCACCGCATGTAATCCAAAAAATGTGTGGATCAACCAAAGAGATTGGTATTACACCTACCACATAAGACTTTCCAAGATGTGCAGCGTGTGAAATATATCCATTTAATCCATGACTTCCCTCTCCATATACTAAATTAATTTTTCGTTCTCCCAATTTTAGGCTAAGTTCGCTTGCTGCAAGTGTGTAACAACTATCGCTCCCAAGTTGAGAGCCACATAGTACACATATGATATTGATTCGACGAACTAACTAGCCTTCCATTTACGTTTGTTCTTTATGTATATCTTGAAAAGAGGTTTGGCAATCAAAAGTAGCTATACGAGAATTCAACAAGGAATAAATACAAACAAAAATCATGCGTATGTACAAGTAGTCGTGATTGTGGCTCACATCTTCCTCTGGTTTTATGTCCAGAAACGGCTTAAACAACTTCTATGAAGTGGGGATAGGTTTCCCATCCAATTTTCTTATAAATTGGCAAACATGGTCGTTTTTAGTCAGATTCTCAAACCTATAGCTTTGGTGGTCACTTATGAACTGGGTCCATAAAGCAAGAAGTTCTCTTTGCACTATTCCACACGAATGCGTCTCAAGAGTCAATCGGATATCATCCAAAGACTCCTTACTCAGTACATCCTTTATGAAACTAATTTTATCTTCTCGATTTATGGACGTAAACTCCATAGATTTGCATCGTGTGTTATAGGTCTATCGAGCACATTTGTGACAACCATTCACTCTTTTCACTCTTCGTTTCTTCACAAAACTATTCTTTCCTAACCCTGAAAAATGCTTAAAACTAGGTGAAGTTTCGCCTAGTAATCGAACTTTTGCTTCGATCAACCAGCGAATATCTTCAAGGATGTTATTATACATCAACATCCTAAGTCTTTTACACCTAGCGGCATAATTTTTTTTCGAATAATTCATTAGGAGAGATGGATAGTATTTGTGAATTTTCGAGAGTTGAAGATCTATTTTTTTTTTAATTAAAACACAACTATAATAAGAGAAAATTAAAACTATGAATCTTACAAAATGGACGAGAATACCTAATCGGAGAACAACACGAAAGAGAGAAGACTGAGCTTGCTTGCAGAAGTGTGGCTTGCCTTCTACAGATATAGAGTCTCTTATAGAGCAATGAGCATCACTATTCCACGCCCGACTCGATGCATGTCATAATTGCACTATCATGCTTAGCGTCGTCTAGCGTCTCCTTTTTCAACATTTGACAGTATGCCTCTTTCTTTATAGGGCAGTGTGATTGCACTGCCCGAGAAAAGTGGCTACCAACAGCGTCAATATATATTATATTTATTTATTATTTTTATTATTATATTTTTAATTTTATTATATTATTATTATTATTTTTTTTTAGGGGCCCAATAAAATCATATATACCACACAAACAATATTATCGAGTCAAACAAAATTATTTGTAAAATTGATCAAATTCAAACACTAACAAAATTTTAAGTACACCTTACCCCCCAACTTGAATTGCGTATTATCCTCAATCGGTAATAAAAGGATAAAAGATAGGCATATCTGGCAGTCTTCCATGCATAAACTTGTATGCAAAAATTTTGTTTAGACTACACACAAAGAAACACTATTTAAGTCAAAGTTAATTAAGTAATGCAGAAAAAGAACAATTTATATATATATATTTTTTAAAATTATTATTATGATTATTATTATTATTATTTTTAATAATTGATCACTCCCTTTTGTCTAGATCAGCGAGATCCATATCTTCCTCCTCTCCACTCGACATCTCTAGATAGGGCTTCAACCGATGCCCGTTGACTTTCAAAATTTGCCCCGATTGAAGGTCTTCTATTTCACATACCCCGTGATTTGAGATAGAGCGGACCTTGAAAGGTCCTGTCCATCGGGATTAAAGTTTTCCTGAGAATATGTGGAGCTTTGAATCATAAAGAAGCACATGTTGCCCGACTTGCAAAATTTTTCGGTTAATGTGCTGGTCATGTAACTTCTTCATGTGGAGTTTGGAAATTTAGCATTTTCGAATGCTTCATTTCTTATCTCCTCAAGCTCATTCATTTGAAGTTTTCTATTGAGACCTGCTTTAGTGAAATTTTCATTGATTTGGCGGATGGCCCATTAGGCTTTGTGTTCTATTTCCACAGGCAGGTGACACGGCTTTCCAAAGATGATCCTATAGGGAGACATACCTAGAGTGGTTTTATATGCAGTTCGGTATGCCTAAAGAGCATCAACTAACCTAAGGGACCAATCCTTTCGGTTGGAGTTGACAGTCTTTTCTAATATGCGTTTAATTTCCCTGTTGGCTAACTCTGCTTGACCATTAATTTGAGAATGATACGGGGTTAACACCTTGTGAGTTACCCCATATTTTTTCATTAATTTTGCTATGGGCTTATTGCAAAAATGAGAACCATTATCACTGATTATTGCCTGTGGCATCCCAAAATGACTAAAAATATTTTCTTTCAAAAACTTTACTATAGTCTTATGGTCATTGGTTTGAGTTGGTATGGCCTTTACCCATTTGGACACATAATCAACAGCAAGCAGAATGTATTCGTATCCAAACAAATTGACAAACGGCCCCATGAAATCCATACCCTAACAGTCAAAAATTTCAATTATGCAAATGGGATGCAAAGGCATCATGTTTCTCTCGATAAGAATTCCCAGGCTTTGACATCGGTCGCAAGAAGAGCAAAATTGATGCACGTCCTCAAATAGTGTAGGCCGATAAAATCCATTTTGTAAGATTTTTGCAATTGTTTTCTTTGGAAAAATAACCTCCACATGTTAGGGTGTGACAAAAATTCATGACACTATTGTTCGTGCTCAAGGATGCATCTTCTAAGGATTTGATCAGCACAATACTTGAAGAGGTATGGCTCATCCCAAAAGAAGGTTCTCACTTTTTTGAAGAATTTCTACCTATCTATCTTAATCCAATGGTCTGGGATCAGACCAGTTGCCAGGTAGTTCGCAATGTCGGCATACCAAGGGACAACAGATGATGCAGGAATAGAATAATGCTATTGGTACACCTTTGTGTACACCTTGGGCTACACAAAGGTGTACCAATGACAAAAATGTCCCTTATGAGGCGCATAGAGACGCATGGAGGCGAGAGGTATTTTGGTCATAATACCCCTTTGTGTAGCCCAAAATGTACAAAAATGATGTATATCTAGTATGATTCTGCAGGAATAACATTCACTTCAAACAGTTGCTCATCAGAAAAATTGTCATGGATTGGTTCATCAAATTGTGTGAGATCTTGATCTGGAATCCTTGACAAATGATCAGCCACCACATTCTCTACTCTCTTCTTATCTCTGATTTTAATATTGAACTCTTGCATGAGTAAGACCCATTGAATGAGACGCAGCTTGGCGTCTTGCTTGGTAAGCAGGTATTTTAACGCAGCATGATCAGTGTAAACTATTACCAATGATCCCACCAAATATAATCTGAATTTATCCAGGGCAAAGACTACAACCAACAATTCCTTTTCAGTGGTGGTGTAATTTTTTTAAGCCTCATTGAGAGTTTTGCTGGCGTAGTAAATGACATATGGTCTTTTATCTTTTCTTGCCCTAACACTGCTCCTATTGCAAAATCACTTGCATCACACATCAATTCAAAATGTAATGTCCAATCTGGTGGTTGGATGATGGGTGCCGAGATGAGTGCATATTTTAATTTATCAAAAGCATTTTGACAAGCAGGAGTCCATTCAAACGAAATATCCTGAGATAACAAATGGCATAAGGGCCTTGTTATGGTATTAAAGGAAGCAATGAATCTCTTATAAAACCCTACATGGCCTAAAAAACTTCTGATGTCTTTCACATTCCTAGGAGTGGGGAGTTTTTGAATAGTTTCAATTTTTGATCTGTCTACCTCCATCCCCCTAGATGAAACGATGTGCCCCAAGACTATGCTCTGTTTTACCATGAAGTGACCCCTTTCCCAGTTGAGTATCAGATTTGTTTTCTCATATCTTGTTAAAACCTTTTTCAGATTCTCCAAACATGCCTCAAAGTTACTTCCATAAACAGAGAAGTCATCCATGAATACTTCAAAAATCTGCTCAACCATTTCACTAAAAATGCTCATCATACACCTTTGAAAGGCGGCTGGAGGATTGCATAACCCAAATGGCATACGCTTGTAAGAAAATGTCCCAAATGGACATGTGAAAGTAGTCTTCTCCTGATCTTCTAATGCAATTTCTATCGATTATACCCTGAGTATCCATCTAAGAAACAATAGTAAGCTTAGCTTGCTATTCTCTCCAGAACTTGATCCAAGAAAGGTAGAGGAAAATGGTCTTTCCTAGTCATGGGAGTTGAGCTTCCTATAATCTATGCACATGCGCCACCCAGTTTGGATGCGAGTTGGAATGAGCTTATTCTTTTCATTTTGGACTACAGTGACTCCATATTTTTTTGGTATCACCTGAGTTGGACTTACCCACTTAGAATCAGAGATTGGGTAAATTATTCCAGCATCCAACAGCTTAAGCACTTCTTTTCTAACAACTTCATTCATGTTGGGATTTAATCTCATTTATATTTGCCTAACTGGTTTTGCTCATTCTTCTAAGAATATCATATGAGTACAGATGAAAGGGTTAATACCTTGCAAATCTGAAATGGTCCATCCTAATGACTTCCTATATGCTTTTAGAACTTCTATCAGTTGTTGCTCTTGTTGAGATGTCAAACTAGAAGAGATAACCACTAGGAATGCTTCCCCTTCTCCTAGAAAGACATACTTCAAATCACTGGGTAATGGTTTTCTCTCAGGCATGGACTGATGGCTATCAGAATCTGTGAGCTTACTATCCAAGTTCCCTAATGGCTCTAAACTAGGCATCCATGTAGGATTCTCACTCTCTTTGCCTATGACTTCCACTTCTCTTATTTTCTCAAAATCTTGATTTCCTTCTTTGGGTCTTTTCATGAACTCTTCTTCAAAATAATCATTGGTCAATATTTGGATCAAGTCTACCTCCTCCACTTCACTCTCAATGTTCTGATATTTGGCTACCTTGAAGATATTCATTTCTACAGTCATGTTACCAAAAGATAGCTTCAACATACCATTCCTACAATTGATGATGGCATTTGATGTTGCAAAGAACGGTCTACCCAAAATGACAAGAACAAGAGGTTAAGGACCCTGATGAGGCTGGGTATCCAACACTATAAAATCTATTGGAAAGTAGAACTTGTCCACTTGGACCAATACATCCTCAACTATCCCTCTAGGCACTTTGACTGACCTATCCGCCAACTGTAGAGTGACTCTTATAGGCTTCAATTCTCCTAGACCCAATTGTTGATAAACACTGTATGGCAACAGATTGACACTAACTCCTAGGTCTAAAAGTGCTTGATTAACTTTCTGACTTCCTATGATGCATGAAATGGTTGGATAGCCTGAATCTTTATATTTGGGAAAGGTTTTGAACTATAAGATAGAACTGACCTGTTCAGTTAGAAATACTTTTTCATGCACATTTATTTTTCTTTTTACAGTGCAAAGGTCTTTCAAGAATTTAGCATACGAAGGTATTTGTTTTATTGCATCCAAAAGTAGAATGTTAATTCTCACTTACTTAAACATTTCATATATATCTGCATTTCATTGCTTTTTTTTTTCAAATGATCCAACCTTTGTGGAAAAGGTGGTTTGGGTCTGTATTGAATTTCTTTCCCTGAAATGTTATTACCTTCCCTATTTTTTTTTTTTCATTTTTCTCCACGGTGGGTTCATGATCTTTTGGTTCTTCCTCTTCAATAGCAGGTTAGCTTATCCTAGAATCAGTTAGTTTTCAATTATTCTTCCACTTCTTAGGACAGTCACTGCTTGAACTTGTTCATAAGTGTTGATTTCACTATTTGAAGCTTCTATCTGGTTGGTTTGCCTAATTGGGTCAGGATTAGTTTGGAATGAAAACCTTCTGGGTTTTCTCACACTCAATGTTTGCGTTAACTTGGTCAACTGGCTCCTAATGTCTTCTATGGCTTTGTTTGTTTGCTCCTGAGTTTTGGCAACTTGATTATTGATTCATGTTTGACTTTTGATGAATTGATGCAGAGTGTCCTCTAAAGGTCTCCTATGAAGTGGCTGGTAAGTGTTGGATAAAGAGCCTTGATTTGGTTGGAAAGATTGTTGTGTAGGGAAGGGTGGCTGAGAATGATTTGCAGAATCATTTCTCCAAAAAAAATTTGGGTGGTTTCTATTGTTGGGATGATATGAGTTGTAGTTTTGGTTATGCTCGTAATAGTTTCCCCCTTGATTTTGGTTTTGCCTAACCTTGAAATTGTGTAGATGTGTATTATTTGTTTATTCATACAATACCTCTTTGAAAATAGGTAATGTAGGACATTTCTTAGTCTTGTGCTCTGTTGTGTCACAAACTGTACATTTTACTTCCACTTGATTAATAGACTGTGTTTTCTTGGTTTTCAGACTTTCAATCTTTCTTGTCAAAGCAGTTATCCTAGCATTTAGATTATCACTATCACTCAGTTGGTATCATCCTCTAGACTGTGAATTTTCTCTTAAGTCATTAGAAGATATTAGTCCAACCTCTTAGTTTCTAGTGTTTTCTGCTAAGGTATCAAAGAACTGGAACACCTCATCTGGAGTCTTCTCATAAAACTCACCATTACACATGATGGAGACTAGCATTTTCAATTAAGGACTAAGAGCGTCATGAAAAAAACTGACCACTCTCTATTGTTCAAAAGCATGGTGTGGGCAAGCATGGAAAAGGTCCTTAAACATCTCCCAAGTTTGAGCAAAGTTCTCATTGGGTTTACACACAAAATTCATAATCTGCCTTTGAAAGGTGGCAATCCTATTGGCTGAAAAATATTTTTTCAAAAATGTTGTTTGTATTTCCCTCCATGTTCCTATGAATCTAGGTGGAAGAGTACTCAACCACATCTTAGCCTTATCCTTGACTGAAAATGGAAAGAGGTTCAATTTTATGACATCTTCGTTCACTGTATGATCCATACAGGTGCTACACACTTCCTCAAACTCTTTCATATGGGTGTATGGGTTTTCAGAATCCATACCATGGAAAGTTGGTAACAGTTGGATGGTGTCAAGCTTGAAATTAAACCTATGATGGTTGATGGGAAGAATAATGCATGAGGGAGTTGTCTGCCTAGGAGAATAAAGATACTCCCTAAAGGGTCTGATCATTTCCTGATCAATGGGATCAGAGTCACCATGGTCACTGCTATGTGCAGACATGTTATTAGGTGCAAGTGGCATGTTCTCGTAGTGTTGAAACATCAGTAATTGTGTCAGTGGTGGATAGAGAGTCAATAGGGCTTTGATATTCTACAATCCCACTTGACCTAAGTATCATATACCATGCACAAAAATAAAGTAAAAAGAAACAGAGTTACCAGATTTATCAGGAGATGCTTATTCTTATTTTTTTTTCTTTTTTCTTTTTGCCTTAATCTCCTCGGTAACGGTGCCAAAATTTGGTTGCACTCTCACCCTGCAATTAAAACACAATAAAACTTTTATATTTTTTTCTTTATTTTAGTGAGAGGTTTATATTCGTCAGTGTACAAGTGTAGTTGTAGTTCAAATTTAAATTTGTATTTTTTGCATGAGTCCAACTCGTCCACTAAGAGATTTATTTATAACAAAAGAAAAAGAATGTCACACACACACACACGCACCTGGATGAATTGGCAACAAGATTTTTTATGAATTTTCAGATAACAGATGCTAGGAAATAAAGTAAGGTAGAAATTGAAATAAATATTGAATATAAGAATATAGAATTGAGTAACACTTGAGTTAAGACAATTTCAGCACCAACCCGCTGATCCCCAATTTTTAGCAGAAAAGATTAACAACATTAATTTAATTTCATATATGAGGGTTTGTTATTAAATGTAATTAGAGATGATAGTTCTAGTTTAAGCAATCCCCATACATGATATGCGGAATTTTAGTTTAAGTAACTACCATAAATCTGATTGCAATTAATACACAAAATAATTAAATTAATCATCCGATTTGGATATGATAGCGTTTTCAGTTCTAGTAACTCCCATATGTGGCATGAAAACTCTAAGTTAGGCTTATGATCAAATCCAAACCTAATGATTTCTCAATAATTAATACACTCATACTAACATTTAAATTAATGTCACTCATTTAAAACGCAAATTTCTTTGAAAATCATTGACGTTGGACACTGTTCTTGCCTTAATCCAAGATTGGATTTAGCTACTCATTTTCATTTGAAAATTAATTGACAGGAATTTAAATGGCAGAATTTAAATGACAAAATTTAAATGATAAGAATTAAAACATAAAAAATTAACTGACCATTTATGCGGTGAATAATAAAAAGACGTGAATTAAAAATTACAGAAATTTAATAGCAGAAATTAACTGGTCACTTAGGCGGTGGATAATAAAGTAACAATAAATAAGATGAGAATTCAAGAGAAGAAAGAAAAGAAGAAAGATCTCAAGAGAAGATAAAAAAGAAAATAAAAGAGATAAGAGCAATTCTCAAAGAGAAACTCTAAGAACACAACTAAGTTTTCATTTAAGAATAATAATCTCTTTCACAAGTGCATCCAAGTGAGCTATTTATAGTCCACAAGATGCAATAAAGATCACACAAATAAAAATTATCCCATTATTACTAAACATAATCATAACTAAGCTAATGGGACATTTACCAAAAATACAAAAGACTTTAACTAGTGAAAAGACACAAAATACAAAAGACTTTAGGTGGTAAAGCACTCATAAGAATACAAAAAATTTTAGGTGATAAAACACTCATAAAAAAAAAATACAAAACAAAGAAAAGTCTTCTACAAATTGGGCTTCGTTGGGCCTTTAGTTAGTCTTGGGCCTTTTTTTTTGTGATTAAAATGCTTGGACCTTTCTTGTGTTAAACTCCATTTAATAGGTTGACTCAAGTGCACTTGAAACATTCTCTAGACTCCATAATTGAGCCTTGAATTTGAGCAACAATAATGAGTAATCCAACGTCTTCGATTTATGCCACTAATTACTTGTAGAAGTCAACTTCCTTGTTTCATTCTGAAATAATATATAATACGAATAATTATTTATTTTAAGCATAAATATAAAACCAAAATAGGAATATAATTCATTACGATTTAAAAAATATTGACCCCTCATCACTAAAGCTTTGAGAGAATAACCTAGCACAACCTGCACACCTGGTGCCCAAGACATACACACGCACAACATGAACCACAAGTCAAAAGAAAACCTTGTTCACTACATGCACATAATGAATAGGTATCAGACACAAGTCAATTGAGGTTTCTCAATATCTTCAATTGTCCTATTCATTCTTTCAACCAAACCATTCAACTGAGGTTTCTTATGTGGAGTTTTCTTATGTCTGATACCTTGTTGTCAGCAATATTCCTCAAATTACCCTTTATATTCACTACCATTATCAATTAGAGTACACTTCAGTTTCTTCCCTGTTTGTCTTTCAACCAAGGCATGAAACTGCTTAAACACATCAAGTACTTGGTCTTTTTTTTAAAAAAAGTATAGACCCACACTTTCCTTGAATGATCATCAATGAATGTTACAAAATAAAGTTCACTACCAAGTGACCTTATCTTTAAAGGACCACAAATATCGGAATGCACTAACTCAAGACCATTAGCTTTTCTAAAGTAAGGATGCTTATGAAATGAAACTCTATTTTGTTTTCTTACTAGACAATGAACACATCTCTTTAACGTTCCAATTGTAGTTCCAGGAAGTAACTTCTTTCTTTCCAAATAGTTAAGCCCATTTTTCACTCATATGACTAAGACTCCTATGCCATAATTCAATTGAACTTTTGTTTTCTGCCACATTCACTACTTCATTAGATATAGATGCTTGTTTCATATACAAATTGGAGTATTTCTTTCCTCGAGCTACAACAAGAGGGCCTTTAGTGAGCTTCCATTTTCTCTTACTAAAGGTATTACAATATCCTTCATCATCAAGTTTATCCGTTGAAATCATATTCAAACGCATATCTGGAGCATGCTTAACATCCCTAAGCATCAATCTTGTTCCATTACTTGTTTCCAAGCAAATATCGCCAATGCTAACTGTTTGAGCTAACCCTTCATTGCCCATCTTCAGTGTCCCAAAGTCACCAAAAGTATATGATGTGAAACAATCTTTTCGTGATGTCATATGAAGTGAAACACCACTGTCTATTATCCAATTAGTCTCATAACTAGTAAAAGTGATCACACCATCATCATGAACAATAAGAAGATCATCTGTGGTCGTAGTATTAACACGATTATTGTTGTCATAATCTTTCTTATCTTGTTTCTCACTACTGGCTTTATTCTCTCTTCTCCATTGGTAACAATGCTTCTTAATATGACACTTCTTACCACAATGATGACACACAACATTCTGGTATCTAGATCTGGACTTTCTTCGACTTTTATCTCTACCATTCTTACCTTTGTATTTGTCTCTCCCACTTTTTTCAATGAACAAAACTTCAAATTGTGTTAACAAGCCTTGAGATTTTCTTCTCATCTTCTCATTAAGAACACCATCCTTGACTAATTCCATGGACACAACACCATTGGGGACAAAATTAGTAAGTGAAACCCTAAAGGTCTTCTAAGAATTTGGTAATGTAGCAAGAACCAAACTCCCAACACTTCATCATCAAACTTAACATTCATAATAGACAATTGATCTATAACCCCTTGAAATTCATTCAAATGATCACCCATTGAATTTCCTTCTCTGTATTTCAACTGCATAATCTTTTTCAACAAGAAAAGCTTGTTATTACAACTCTTTGAAGCATATAAGGTTTCTAGCTTAGTCCACAATGTTCTTACATGTTTTTCATTACAAATGTGATTATAAACATGGTCATCGACAAATTGCCGAATGAAATCACATACTTGTTGATACTCAAACTCCCAATCTTCATCTAATTTAAACTCTGGTTTTTCAATAGCAAAAATTGGCAAGTGCAACTTTTTCACAAACAAAAGATCTTTCATCTTACTCTTCCATATATGATAATTTGAACCATTAAGATAAATCATTTTACTTGTATTCACCTCCATAATTCAATCAAATCAAACACATAACCTAACTCTTATACCACTTTGATGGGAGAGAAAGAGAGAGAGTAACTAAAGATTCATCTACTCTCCTTATTTGATTAAACCTGTGATGAGTGAACAAAATGGCACATCAAACATCACAATATATGGAGCACAAAAATAAGTTAAGCAAGAACAAAATAATCAACGTGCAAGATAAACAATTTTTAATGTGAAAAATCCCTTCCAATGTGAAAGGGTAAAAACCACGGGACCAAATGATCCACTTCAAAACTCCACTATGAATAATAAGCAATCACAAGTGATTATTCAACAGCAACAGTAGGTACACACACTACAAAAAAATGGCACTTTTGCAAAGTTTTTTTTTTTTTTTTGGTCATTTTGCAACAGTTTTAACCGCCACATTTTGCGATAATTTTCAACAACTGCTAGAGTAACCGCCGCAAAGTTATTTTTTTTTTTAGACGATTTAAGAACCACCACAAAATCTATTATTTTTCGACAATTAGTAACATTTAGCGACCGTTTGAAAATCGTCACCAAATTTGAGTGTTTGTCTGATTTTTTAATTAAGTATTTGCTAAATTTCAATCTAAATTAGGAGTGATTTTAAAACCACTCCTAAATTTTAATATAAAATTCAAGACAGTGACTTTAGCAGCGCTTTCAAAACTGTCGTTAAAAGCATAAAAAATTTAATTCTTCTATTTTTTTTTTTTTTTGGGTCACCAAAACAAAGAACTTGTAATTTATAACTTATATACCCAACTCACAAATACAATATCTCAACCTGTTTAATCATTAATCATTAAATCATAAATATCCAACTCACAAATAACTTAAAATCTGTAACCTATATACCAAATTCACAAATACAATATCTCAATCTATTTAATCAATAAACCATAAATATCCAATCCAACTTAAATATCCAAATATGTAACATATTAAAGTCCAATCAAAATGGACTTAAATATTGAAGTAAAATTTAAAAAGTTTAATATTCTAGTTCAAATATTTGAACAATACATCAACTTTGTTGGTGTGGGGGTTGTTGTGTCTCGCGAATGTCATGACTAGTTATAGAAGAGGGCTTTGTCGCTGGTAACGCTTGTCCATTATGCGTATATGATGCCTAAAATAATTAAAATTGTATTAGATGTATACAAAAGGTGAGAACATACTTTGAAGAGTATTTGTGAAGATAAACATAAACAATCATTTAAAATGAAAAATCAAAAACATATTAACATACCATTAAATTGAGCATAGCAACAAACTCAGGCGATATATTCCTCACAAGGTTTGTAAAAATATAAGCAATTGCACCTTAAAAATTTTGCACCTATCTCTAGACTTTGAACCCTTTGATTACTAGTTTGTAATTATTTCTCCAATCTTTGCACCTTTTGTTGGTATTCTATAGCAAATGAATCAATATTATTGGAAAACAAAGACATCCCATTGAATTAACTAATGGTCCCAAAAACTCGGTTTGGACTCTAACTGAAGCCCAAACCTCAGACTCAACCTAAGTGTTCTTTTCCTACCACCCGAGCAAGTGAATTATCTAAGAAGACTAACTGTGAAGATGTGCCTTGACTCTCAATCTCAGAAATTGTCCTGTATGAATTAAAAAACAATATCAATCACTCCAAAAATACCATTTAAATAAAATTCTATTTATGTAATTGTAAGAGTTTTAAAAATGAAATGATTATGATACAAAAAAATTTACGATTATAGTTCATGCTTCTTCATTCATAAAAGATCTGTCTCTCTTCTTATGCATCGCGATGTATAATAAACCCCTACTTACATGTTAATCACTCTCAATTTTCTATAATTTAGAACAATTTCACATAAATGTCAGTTAATGTTAGAATAAAAAATTCATACTTAGAATAAATTTTTGTAATATTATCATCAAATAAGTTTTTGCAATATTATCATCTCATGTTTTTTTTTTTTTTGCTAGACTCTTCGATCCTCCTGTGTGGGATTATCAATTTGGATCAATTTTCAGTATTTTTTTTGACACATCTCCTAGATATCCAACAAAACATCATTAGTTTAATCGTAATCATATAGTCGTATAAAAATTAGTAATCTTATAAGCAAAATTAGTAACATCACATTGGTCTTATCTCACGCACGATAGTCAATAAAACTTGCCCATTGGTCTTGAGATATTCCTGGTGGATGCTTTGTAATATTAGCTTCTCAACCAATGACATGATCATATCACTTATGATATAATTTACACCTATAATAATAAGCAAGATTAGTAACATCACCTTAGTTTTATCTCGCGCGCGATAGTCAATAAAACTTGCCCATTGGTCTTGAGATATTCCTAGATAATGTTTTGTAATATTAGCTTCTCGACTAATGGCAGGATCATATCACTCATAATATAATTTGCAACTATAATAGTAAGCAAAATTAGTAACATCACCTTAGTTTTATCTCGTGCACTATAGTCGATAAAATCTTCTGATTTTGTTATTTTTCCCATCAATTATGAAAGTTGACACAAAGTTTCGAAGACATATAAAGAGGAAATTTACAAAAATAGAATCATAGTAATTAACTAATATTGTTTGTTTTGATATATTTTTTTAATATATTGTTGTTTTTTGAAGAAAAAATTTAATGTTAACGATGAACCCGTTAAGAGTTTCATTTTGAGAAATATTGGAAAAAAATGGAAGGACTGTAGGTGCAAATTATATCATAAGTGGTATGATCCCGCCATTGGTCGAGAAACAAATATTACAAAGCATCCACCAGGAATATCTCAAGACCAGAAATATAACAAACTTCTTTATCATATTACTGGTCTTGAGATATTCATGATGGATGCTTTGTAATATTAGCTTCTCCACCAATGGTGGGATCATACCACTCATGGTATAATTTGCACCTATAGTCCTTCCATTTCTTCCCAATATTCCTTAAAATGAAACTCTTAATAGGTCCCTCGTTAATATTAATTTTTTCCTTCAAAAAAATAATATATTCAAATATATATATATCAAAACAAACAATATTAGTTAATTACCATGATTCTATTTTTATAAATTTTCTCTTTATATGTTTTTGGAACTTTGTGCCAACTTTTATAATTGATGGAAAAAGTAACAAAATCAGAAGCTAACTTTCTTAAAATCCCTCCAAAAAGTCCAACTACATCTCCTATTAGTTGGAGTAATTCATTAAAATCTAACATTACACGCCTTCCACGTGCAAGTAACCAAACATCCTTAACTCTTAGCTTTTCTTGTTTTATAAGCCTTTGTTCATCTGTCAATCAAAACACATATACCTAATTTAATAATTAATGCAAGCATATAATAATTACACTTAGTTTAAATATTTTGTGCATACCTATCACATTAACTATCTAGTAATGGCGTGATGTAGAGGAGCGTGTCGATGACAAATGTTATGGTAGATCTGGAGTGGATGATCTTGATGGAGTTTCGCTAGATGCTGGAGGTTGTGATGGAGCATGCGCAGATAATAGAGGTTGAGGAGGATGTTGGGGGCTGTGGTGGAGCTGACAATGATGCTGAAGTATGTGTGGTAAGTGAGGCATCTCCACCTAATCAGTAGTGCTTGTCTTTCTTAGACGTTTCTTCCTATTCATGGCTACATTTTTTTATAAATGAGAAAAACATGCACGTATAGATAAGGTAAAGTAAAATGAAAAGAAAAATAAAATAGATACGTGAACTCCTAGGTATACAAAATAAAATAAAAGGCAAACAACAATATAATAAGCAAAGTAAAATGCAATATAATATTCTATATTTGCATTAATTAAATTCTATACAAACATATCCTCATCATCAATATTTTCAACATTAGACATTTGATTATCATTTATTTGTGCTCTTGCCAGTGACAAAATTCCAGTATCATTAAGAAAAAATAACCCCAAGTCTTGTGCTTGATATAGCTCGTTCTCATAGAACACATCTTCAGTGTCTTCACCTATGTTGTACAAATCTCTTGGTTTTAAATGTACAACAACACTCCAATCATTTTCCATAACATCTTGAACATAGTATACTTGTTGCACTTGTGAAGCCTCAATATAAGGTTCATCTTCTTCACGATCTCTAGTATGTATCAATCGAGATAAATTCACTAAAGTAAACTGCAAAACATCTTGTTTGATCCTTCTATCAATTATGATATTGGTTTATTTACACTTAAATAGAATAATCCTAAATCAACCATAATAATTAAGCTCAATTATATCTACCAATTTTTCATAATAATTAACATCTCCATTAACTAGACTGTTGTAATTGATTCTAGAATGACTTATTGTTTCAGAAATTACAAAAACTCCACTGTTTTGAGTTTTCAAGCCATGTTCTCGTTCCATAGTTAGAAATTTGTATCCGTTAACATTAAATGCACTAAATCGTCTGGCACGTTGAAGTAGGCCTTGTGCAAAGAACTTAAGATCATTTGAAGGGATTCATTTTTATCATTCCTAATCTGAAATGAATCAAAAAGATATCGATAAGTACATTTTTTCATCATTCTTGGATAATTGTTCTTAACAAAATATATCAATGGTAAACCTACACGCTTAGAGAACCAATCAACGAATTCTCAATGCACTGTTGTTTCAATCTCTATAGCTGATCGTGTTCGATTCCGGAGCCTTCTCTTGGTCATCTCTCTAAATTCCCTATATGAAATTAAGTCATTAACGCCACAAGCTAAGAAAATATTTTTTATGATAAATTATATATCATTTATGTATGAACCCAGTTCACAAACCAATCAACTAGTTCTGACTTCATCAACACATATCTGTATGCTAGTAGTTTCTCAATATGAGTAAGGTTGAAATATGAAGTACTCCCAACTGATTTCCTTATTTTAGTAAAAAAATGTTGACACTTGAGATGATTAATTGTTTATAGATTGATCTTCAACATGTCCAAGCCAATTGAATCTTGTCTCAATGCCCTCTAAATATCTAAAACAAAATATCAAACATTCTTCAACTAAATAACCTTCAGCAATGGAACCTTTTAGTTGTGCCTTGTTACCTACATAGGACTTCAAATATCCTAAGCATCTAAAATAAAAAACACAATTACAAAATAGTATTATACATACCTGCAAATTCAGTGGCAAATAGCAATTAGAATATATAGAATATTTACCTTTCTATAGGATACATCCATCGATAATGTACTAGGCCTCTAAGCTTCAGTTCATTAACTAGATGCACAACCAAATAAACCATGGTTGTAAAGAACCCAAGCGAAAATAGCATTTTCATATGGCATTGTGTGAGAATGATTCAATGTTAGAGCTTGTCAAAGTCTAGAGGATTCAACACCTTGCCACATATTTACCTAAATATTGAGTACAAATCAACTAAAACCGCAGACACTTGGTGAGGTAATAGATTTTTAATTAATATTGGTAACAGTTGCTCCATAAGAATATGTAAATCATGATTTTTCAAACCAAATATCTTCTGATGCTTGAGATCAATACACACCTAACAATGTTACTTGAGTAATCATCAGGCACTAATACATTCTTCAAAGTTGTAAGAAATACGTCTTTTTGGGCATTTGACATTGTAAATAAAGTAGGTCAATACAGTTCATTTTCATCTGGTTAAAGATCACTTCTTACGCCCATCTCTTTCAAGTCTTTTCAAGCATTGAGATTATCTTTCGTTTTTCCACTTTCATTAAGAATGGTGTATAAGACATTATCACACACATTCTTCTCAATATGCATAACATTAAGGTTATGGCACAACAAGTTGTACTCCCAATAAGGAAGTTAGCAAAATATACTTTTCTTTCTCCATTGTTGACAACCATTTTCTTCAATATTTTTTCGGAGAGTTTTTTTTCTATTATCTTTAACCTTCATCCATTTCTCAAATGTAACATGAACATTTTCCAACTGTTTGAATATCTCAGAACCTAATAATGCCACTGGTGGATTCCTAAACTCCGTATTATCATCAAAGTGAACACGATTAAATCTGAATATGTGATTTGGCTCTAAAAATCGACGATGACCCATAAAACTCCACTTTCTACTATGAGGTAGATGATGGACAACAAAGCTAAAATTGCAAATTGGACAAGCTGAACCAGTGTGTGTGTTCCACCCAAATAAATTACCAAGCCCAAGAAAATCGCTAATTGTCCACATCAATGCAGCATGCATATTAAACATTTGATTAAGTGAAGCATCAAATGTTTCCACACCACCATCTCACAAATCCTTCAAGTCTTTAATCAAAAGTTGTAAGTAAACATAGATATCATTCCCTGGCATTTGCTTTCCCAAAATGATCATTGAAAGGATGAAGGAAGCCTGCTTCATACACATCTAGAGGGGTAAGTTATATGGTATAAGAATCACAGGCGAAATGCTACAGTTGGTACTCAAAGTTCCAAAATGATTGAAACCATAACTAGCTAACCCAAGTCGAACATTCTGTGGATCTAATGTGAATTCAATGTGTGTTTCATCGAATCTCTTCCACGCCTCAAAGTCTCTCGGGTCCCTCGTCAAGCCATCTTTGTAACTACCCACAGAATGCCACCTCATATGTTTAGCAGTTTTAGAAGACATAAATAACCTTTGCAAATGCAGTTTAAGTGAAAAGTATCGTAAAATTTTGGCAGGTTTCTTTTTTCTTATCTTGCCCCCACCAGACATGTTCGTCAAATTACCTTTCCTGCTTTGTTTCCATCTTGACATGTTACATCCTTTGCATGTCTCCCTACTTTCATCTTCTCCCCAATACAACATACAGTCATTTGGACATGCATGTATCTGACTATAATTAAGACCAAGCTTGGTAATTAATTTCTTTGCCTCATAAAAGGAATCAGGAATCTCTGCATGTTCAAAGGCATCTTTTAACAATTCTAAAATCATAAACATTGCTTTGTTACTCAATCCGCACAAGCACTTGATGTGATATAGTTTTACAGTTTTACTAAGAATGATAACTTCGATTACTTCGTACATCCTTCATACAATGCTTGATTTCCATCTTTAACTAGATCGTAAAATGCCTTAGTTTCCTCATTAGGTTCTTGATTCAATTATGGCATCCTTTCTTCACCTTCATGTACTAGTTGATGCAATGTGCAGACTTCTACATTCACATGGTCCCTAGATATCCCAAAAGCGTTGTCGATCATGTTGGGTATTGGATCATAACTATATAAGGGATTTTGTATCGAAAGTACTGTGCTATTAGAAATTTCCCCTGTAATTGACTCCCCATGCCAAAACCAAATAGTGTACGTGGTTGGAAACCCTCTACAAATCAAATAATCATACACCACTGCTCTAGTCTCCCATTCTCTAAAAACACAATCAGGATAAGGACATTTGATTTTGCCTTCAACAAATCGATGTGCAAAGGCAAAATCCAAAAATCCCTGCACCCCTTTCTGAAATTCATGTGTATTTCGTGGCTTTGTAATCCAAGACTTATCCATGCAGCTAAAAGAGAGCTTGTAGCTTGTATTCCACTTCACTAATCTACACCTTAATATGAAAACATAACATTCATATTATTTTAAAATACATACTTCATGCATAGAAGACATTTAAAAACTATAACAATTTTGCAATTTGACCTCCTTCCTGACCTTTACAGTGATAAGCTAAATGTACAAGCTAGTTTTTTCTTGACTGAGTTAAGAGCGTGGATGAGCAAAGATTTTGCTAAACTCTATTGTTTAGAGGAAACATTTTTTTTCAGTTTGTCTCTAAAAGTTTTTACTGTTTTTCAAAGACAATGAACTTTCCACTTTAAACATCTTGAGTTTCTTTGCAACTTTTCTAAAGTTCATTCTTTTTTCAGCTAGATTTCAAAAGTTCCTTTATTGTTTTTGTTCTGTCATATTTTTTTAAAAAATGTAACTATCTTTTCCATGTCAATCTTCCTGAGGTAGTAACCGACCAATATGTTTAGTGTGAAAGAAAAATATATTCTGCAGGATTCAAGGCTGATCTAAAGAATTTTCAGTCAATTTTTCTTGTCTTAATTGTATTTGTTATGCCCGCTCCCCCCTTTTGCTGCCACGCAGCAGTGTGTGTGTGGGGGGGGAGAGGGGGGCGCCTCCACCCCCGAGAGATGTCTCTCGGGGGTACTTTCACACCCCCGAGAGACCTCTCTCGGGGGTATTGCACACCCTTGAGAGAGGTCCCTCGGGGGTGCCTAATGCGCGCCCCTTTTTGCGCGCGTTCGCGTGCCTGCATCCATGCACCCCCGCGCCAATAATCTCGCAAGACTCAATCAAAACCGTCTCTGAGATATCCGTCAAGAAAAGTAGGCTACTCAACACATGGATGCCACTCCCATCGCTATAAATAGGGGGTATTTTTCTCTCATTCGAGAGTCAATCTCTCACTCTCGTACTTACATTTTTACCTTCAAACATTTTACTTCTACGAAGGTCTGACTTAGACATCGGAGGGTCCACGCGGGGATTCTCACCCGCGCTCCTAACTGATTTTCTTTCCAACAGGTCATCCATCGCTTTCAACCTAGCCAAAGGGCTCACCCATCACTGTCCTGACCCCCAAGGGACTCATCCATTGCTCTCAAGGGACTCATCCATCGGTGTCATGACCCCCCGAGAGACTCATCCATCGCTGTCATGACCCCCCCGGGAGACTCATCCATCGCTACAGTGACCCCCGATAGACTCATCCATCGCTGTCATTCTACTCTAGAAGACTCACCTATCTCTCTCAATCATTACTCATCGTTTGGACAATCCACACATTACTCATACCCCCGAAGGAGTCATCCCCCGAGTGAGACGTCCATTGCTCATACACCCCACGTGAGTCATCCATCGTTCGGATCAACCATACGAGGGTCATCCATCGACAATTTCTCATTTTACAAATTTATTGTTGTAATCGTGTAACAACAGTATTCATCTTTTTATGGCTGTATTTTTTTTTTTTGTGGTTGCATAAACAACATAGGGGGTCTTGTTCTTATTGCAGTAGATGTTGCTTTGATTGAAACTTGCAGTAACTACTTGGATGCATAAGGGTGGAAGAGGTGTATCTTTAATAAAAGAAAGCATAAAAGATATGCCTATTTTATGCATTTCCTGATCAAACTATAAAAGTGCATGGTTTCTTTGTGAGTATAGGTAAGGTTATTAAGCTGAAGTGGGCACTAACTAAACTAGGTCAAGTAATTTAGTTAGGAAACAAACCAGGTGTATAGAAGTTATTGAACCAAAACCTGTTGATGTAGTCTATCCAATCAGATCATTAAACCTTTTAAAGATCTAAAGTGGAATTATAGCCTTGAATTTTTTATGATCTGTAAATCTAGTTAGCTGTTAAATTTAGTGTATTTCATTTTCCTCTTTTAGAAACCTTTGTTATATTACCCTTATATATAGATTATTATGAGGTAAAGCCCATTATTAGGAAGTCATTTCTTTTAATGTAAATACTTAATTTTGTTGAAGTATATATGAAAGTTATATTATATTTTATTCTACGATGTTAGCATAAGTGAAAAATCACAAGTTGGAATTTGTGACAGTAGTTTTCTCGTAAACTGTTTTCTTACCAGACTTTTCTATTTTGCAGTGATGTATTATTTGGGCGTAATCTTTACGCAAAAAATTATACTCCAATCTGTAGATGATTTAGATTTCAAAATTTTTTTTATATTCCCTACCGGTTCTTCAAAGGTTTTTATTATTTACCTGTGTATGTGTTTGTTTAAGCATAGTCATAAGTTCGGCTTTCCTTCTTGTTTTGCCATGGAATTTGCTGCCTCTTTTTTTCTGCATGCTTATTTAAGAAGTTACTTCTTTCGGACTTGAACGAATAAAAAAAGAAAAAAAATTGTCATAGATAGACAAGGTATAAAATGAAACACTATCTTGCAGATGATCTTTTATTTCTTTTGCCTGTTTTCGGTAGGAAACTTCTCAAGGCAGCAGCCCAGCCCTTAACTACCTAAAAGATTTAGTTAGTGATTACTTCCAGGTTTGAAGACCAGGTTTAAAGAAGCATACATTGAATTCTTCTCCAAGTTGAGCATGGATACCTATCATGGAAACTGTTGAAACAGATTCAAGTCATTGTTGTTCAAGGATTCGAAAAGGAGTCTCCTAGTGATGGCATTCTTCCCTAAATTTAATTATGAACAATTAATGTTATAGTTTACATATTTTCAACTTATAAAAATATATCCTTTTGGTTCAAAATCTGTAATTTTATACACCAAATATACCCAGCATAGACAGCAAACAAATTAAGCATAAGATTTAGCCATTCTACTTTTCAATGTTTTTCCCTTTTATTTGGTAGAATCATTTGCAGACAAATTAGTTAATCTCTCTACTATACATTTGAACAGAGGAATTAAGCCATTTATCAAACTAGATCACACCGCACAAGGGCAGTCCCTTCCTCCCAATCCAAAATAGATCATACATTCTGAGCATATTTATAGAAGAAATAAGCTAACTGAGCATATTTACAGCAGAAAGAAGCTAACCGAGCACCGAGCACCACCGATGCGAGCACCACCAAGCGTCGAGCACCGAGCACCACCGCTCGGCGAGGGAGAACGACGGCGGACAGAAGAGGAGAGAGAGAGCTGATAGTGATATAAGGGTTTCTGATTTGGGTGTTCAATGTGCGTAAAATAAACCCTTTAATTTTGCGATTTGGTCTCGTTTAGAGACGAAATTGAATTCCGTCTCTAATCTTTGTGTTATTGTTTCTGCCACCAATTATTTGAGAGTGTAATTATTTGAGGTATATATAAAATATTTTTGAAGATTTATAATTAAGAGTTGCTAAAAATTGAATCTCTTTCGCAGACTATCATTTGCTATTAAATTTTAATAGGTAAGTTTAGTTAGTGAGAGTATTCAGCAAAATCTATTGTATTTATATTTACCCTAATTCTGATAGATTATATTATTTGTAAAACTCAATTAAATTGACTTCATAAAAGTTTGTCTAAAAGATTAAGGGAAGATTGCTGCAACAAACTTGAACTTCATTAAAGTTGCAGTTGCCTTCTTTTTATTTTTTAATTTTCAGTTTTAAGTTTTAAATTTATTTTTAATTTTTTATTTTAATTATCTGTTTTTAAAAAATTAAAAACACATTCTCTTTGTCATTTTAAAAAATTATTTCTTAAAACAAAAAATTAGAAAATGCGTTATCTTGGAAATTTTGAAAATAATTTTTTAATGATATTTTATTCAATAAATTTGATTATTCAGTAAATTAGAAATATATTATTAAAAATATATATATATTTTAAAGTTAATAAATTTTGTAATATTGTTTTCCAATATAATAATAAAATATAAATAAATAAATGTGTTTTGAGTTTAGAGTTTGTTTAAAATAAAAACACTCAAAATAACTTTTTATTGTTTTGAGTTTTCTTTATAATTTATTTTTATTTTTAAAAATACATTTTTAAAAACAACAAAGAGAATGCATTTTCATTAATTTAGAAAATTTAAAACTAAAAATGAATTGAAAACAGTAAAGAGAACGCAACCTAAATTAATCTATTTTTCTTAAAAAAAATTTACTAAAGTTGAAATTACCATCCTTACACAATCTCTTGCCGCTCGTGCCATCAATTTATGCAAAAGAGGTAAATCGCAAGTAAAATGTTTGCTTCATGACACAGGGTAAAAAATCAAATCCCTAATTTATTGGTGTGAATCTTAATTTATCATAATTCAATCATTTAATATCTACCCAAGAACAAAAATTACTATAGTTAAACCTTGTGAATCTAAGCCATCAAATAGAATATCTTAAATGCCTTTCATGTCCCTACGTGGCTCCAAGTAATTTATTACGAAGGACTCATAATTCTTGTAGTTCAAAAATCACTCAAATAAAAATCTTTTCATATTTCCACTTCACTTATATTTTTTTTATTAAATATTAAATTATATTTTCATAATTAATTATTATGTTTCTACAGATATTTTGCTCAAAATCTGTAAGAATATATTTTTTATTTTTTAATATGAATAAAATAATTAGCTTGGAATGCAAAATTTGCATTACGAATATAATGAAATATTTAATGTAATTGTAATATCATAATATTATCCTAATATGATATCATAAGTAAAATTATACTTTATCATATATATATATATATATATTAAGAGAACGTTTGTTAATCAAGATATGAGTTAAAAAAGTCAAGATATACGATGCATCTCGAACTTCTATTATTTTCAATATGTTTGTTAAACTTATCTGACCATTTTTAGAAAAATCATTAATGATCTCTTATCTTGATCTTTTAAAATATGTTTATTTTTCCTTCCCTCAAGATAAGCATATCTTGGTTTTTATAGATAAGAAAAAAATGACATTTGTGTTCTCTAGTGCATTTTAAAAAATTTAATAAACGACTTAATAAAAATCTTTGAATACTTCCCAACTTTATCTTGACTATTTTATATTTTGGTCTGAAAACCATTACAGTTTTATCTTACTCATTTTAACAAATATTACCTAAATATATAACATTTGATAATTTGTCTACTCCCTATCTATACTTGCACATTATAAAATATAATTAAATTAATATTTTTTTTATTTTTTTGGATGCTTAGATGGCCCTTGGGATGGAATGCGTTAAAAGCCCAACCCAATTACAATATCAGGAGTCCACCTAAGATTAAAATCATGTTGAATTTAGCTGTAGTTTGTTATTTTTTCAGTATTTATTATCTATTTGTAAGATTAAAATCACACTTAGAGAGGGAATTTAAATTTTAAAAAAAAAAATCAAAATATTATTACATATTTAAAATTATAAAAATAGTATATTATTTTATTAATATTTTTTTATTACATATCAAAATTTTCTTATAAAAATACTACAATAAAATTAAAAAATATTCATATGAACACATTTTTCCTTTCATGTTTGAGAAGAAGGAATATTTGATGGTTTATTATTTGTATTTTAAATAAAATAAAAAATTTATTTTAAATTATAAAAATTAAAATGACGTAATTTTGTAGTTTAAGTATAAAATCATAGATATCTAGATAACCACACATATATAACATTTGTAATTATGTGTGGCTAAATTTATAAATAATTACTCACACATGTATAACATTTATTAATATATGTGGGTAATTATTTAAAAAATTAAATTAATTTTTTTATAATAAAATAAAAATAATAATGGAATAAATTAAAAATAAATTAATTGAATTATATTAAATAAATTAATTTATTAAAAAAATAAAAAGAAGAGTTAAAACATATATTTTTAAAATTTTTTCTTTATATATTATCAAAATTTTATTTATTTTTAATATAAATATTAGATTATTTTCTAAAATTTTGCGACGGTTGTTCAAAATTATTGTAAAATTTAATTTTTTTAATTATTAAATTAATAAATTTTGTGATTGTTCTTAACCTCTATTAATTTAATTTTAATTTTTAATTATTAAATTATTTTCTAAATAAAATTACTATAAAATTTAATTTTTTAATTATTAAATTAATAAATTTTGAGATGGTTAATAACCGCCACAAATGCTAATTTAATTTTATTTTTGAATTATTAAATTATTTTTAAATTTTACTACAATTTTTCTAAAACTGCCATAAAATTAAATTTTAAAATTTTAAATTTTGTGATGGTTTTTTAAAATAGCCATAAAATGTTGAACAAATCATCGCAAAAAACGTATTTTGCGTTAGTTTATAAATCATTGTAAAAATAACATATTTTGCGACGATTTTAAAAACTGTTCCAAAAAAAATTGTTGCAAAATACTCCTTTTTTTTTTTGTAGTGACAATCTCAAATTAGCTAGTTATCATAAACAACTTCAAAACATAATATAAAGGAAAGGCTAGAAAATTAGGCTTCTGTTACAGAGTATAAAAATAGAGTTATACAGCTCAAATAAACGATTTGATCATCCATGTTGAAGTCCCAGATGTCCTATATCTACTGACCAAAAAAAATTAGCCGAAATGGACCACGAATGACCCTCCAATCTACAGATGATTAAAGATTATCTGTTGCTCTTCAACCCAAAAATTCTAGATAGTAAACCCTCTATTCGTAGACTAGTAACTGAAATTGCAAATCTTAAAAGGTTAATCTGATCGATCAAAATGAAGAACCATACGTCTTCTACAAACTGACCAAAAATCAGTAAGATCGGACCACGGATGATACCTTAATCAATACTTGATCAAACCTGTGCACTCATTCACACACCTTTTGTCCAACTCTCCTCTCTTGTTTTTGTTAAACGGCTTCTCGCACATTTCTTCTCCTTTTATATTGACAATTTAGAAACCCCTAAGGGCTTTGGGATTCTTTCTCAAAGGCCAAATAAGTTTTGGGCTTCTCCACATAGGAAGGGACCCAAAAACCCAACAAAGTGATGGTTTGAAAGTTGGTTTAAAGCTATCTTTCGCATTACATTCAATCGATTACTAGAAACCTTTATTTGAGTAGAATACATATATACTCAATTTAATATGGGAATTCACTGGGATATTGATTTGATATTAATGTTTTGATATTAATTGAAGTTAAAACTCTATTATCAACATCATCATCAAAATATATCAAAACATTAACTCAACAATCTGTCCCTTTTTTATGATGGCAAAACTTTAATTATTGGCCTCAATTCTTCTCCCCATTTTTTTCATGATTAAAAAGGTTAAGAAGATAATTAAAAGCTTATCTCCCTTCTTATTTTCTTTGGTTTGGATTTGGGATTTGAATATCCTCCCCCTTTTTGAGACACTACTTTTGTTTCCAAAAAGATAACAATTAGATTTTATGACGTGGGATCAACTGTTGTAGACACTTGAGCTTGGTGTCCAGTGAAATAAGGTTGCCATGAGAAAAGTTGCCGTAAGGAAGTTCGCCTCAAGGAATTTTGCCACAAGGATGTTTGACTTAAGGATCTTGCAGTAAGGATGTAACGACCTTAAAGTGGGTCTAGGTGTTTTAATACTTGACATCAGGGTAATAGCAATTAAAATGTAAGTCTAAGTATTTTTTTTTTATGCTTAATGATAAATTTCCTTGGTGACACATAAATAATTTTAGATTGCATACTTTTATTTTATGGTGCATGGAATCAAAAATTAAGTGAAAGGGACTCAATTAAATAGTTAATGAGATGTCTAACACAAGTAAAAAATTAAGCCCGGTGGGCTTGGAAAATATATATATGGGATATATGTGATTTGGGCTTAGGCCCATGGTGAGAAATAATTTGGAAATAGTGGGTTTGATGGTGTAATAAGAAAATAGGGAAAAGAAAATAAATTAAGTAGCATTTGTCAATCAAGCCCCTGGATATTTTTGTTTGTAATATGAAAAGATGGTCATTTCAGTAAAATCTAGAGCTGGCGTGCAGACCTATACACACTCATTTTTCCCAGCAGCCTCTGTGCACAAATCTCCTATTTTAGTGCAGTATGTATCTCCACTTTTTGAATGCATTGTTCCATTGCTCCTTTAGTCCATCTCCGTGCTCTTATTTTTCTTCACCTTCTCCATCCTATTCCATCACTTCTGTTTGCTGCTGCTGTTTGCTTCATGTGCGCGGGTGGAACTTCTCTCTAATTTTGCATTCTCAACAGGCAAGTTCTTCTGCACTTCCACGTTATCTTTCAATGCGAGCTCTTTCTTAGATATATTCTATATTGCAATGCAAGCTTTCTTGATTTGCAAACTATTGCTTATTGTGTCACCTCGCTGTTAGTGTTTTCCACCGTGTCTATTTTGTGTATAAATTTCCTAGTTGCTGTGAAGTCCATTTGATGTCTCAAGCAGGGTTTGATTCACCCTAATATTTGTTTAGTGAATGTCTTTTTTTCTTACTTACAACTAGGTTTTGTTTAGCTCGTTGCTCCCTATTCTGGCATTTATATATGTACATGTTGCATTACATTTGGAAGCTCTCACCCATAGCTGAATGTTCCTTGTCCATCCAAATGCCTCTTATATATATATATATATATAAGTGTTGAGTCTGAATGTAAAATGTTAAGTCACCATTGAATGATTTCATTGAGATATTTGGAGCAAACAACGAAAGCCTCAACTGAAAATATATATATATTGTTCGCTTATATATGAGACCCACTTATAAATATATATATACATACATGTGTAATGAGTTGATACCCCTCACAGATTTGTAAAGCTTATTCGATCCATGCCCTGCCTAGCCAATCCACCATATACCCATGCTTAAACAGTCGTTTGAATGCCCCTGCTCTGTTCTGCAAACCCAGTTATATATATATATATACACGTTCAGCTTCATTGATGTTCCAGTGAGCTTTTCTCACTTGTCTTTTGCATGAGCTCATTCTCTCAAGCTCTTGGTCGTGAGCTCTTTCTGCGTGCCTGACCTCGAGCTCTTGGCGCGAGCTCGTCCAGTGAGCTCTTGCCCACCCTTGACTGCGAGCTTGTTGAACGAACTCTCGTTCAGCCCATGACCTCGAGCTCATTTCGATCTCTTTCCGCTTGTCCTTTCCGCGAGCTCTCCCGAGCTCCCTCTATATGCCATGAACTCATGAGCTCTAGCTCGTTCCATAAACCTTGACCTCGAGCTCATCCTGAACTCTTCTCATAAGCCTTTGAATGTGAGCTACCTGCTCACACCCTATCTATTTACCTTTCCTTAACTTAAATAAATGTTCATTTACTTTAATACATAAATGTAAATAAGAAAGTACCCCCATTTGGATTCAATAAAAATATCAAAAAAAATCAAAATCCATAAAAATAAAAAGATAGAATTTTGGTTTTAGTACAAATTCTTGAATTTGCAATTTTACCCCCATCAAAATACATAGTTTCCGTTTCTTGAAATATTCATTACAAATCATTTTTACAACAATGAATGCTAGTTATCAAAATACCAGGAGTTAGTTTTTCAAAATGAAGACATTTTCAAAATATGTTTTATTTGGTCCATTGCCTTGAAAAATTCCAGGTTTATGTTTGACCAGAAATTTTGCGTGGTGTGGCCATTTGATTGCATGGGGTCTAATCATGAATTTGAGCTATGAGCACGAATGCAAGAAATGCATACTATCACTAGTTAAATGAAATCACAACAATCATATGATGGGAAAAAAAATAGTTATTAAATTATAATACTCCTCAGCTGGTGAATCGAGATTTAATATTAAATAGCATCTCTCAAAGAAGTATTCTTGTGTTGTAAATTACATCAAGCATTTTTGTGAAATAAATTACATCTTGAATGTGGTAAACATTATGAAGTAAGATATGTTGAATTTATCTGATAATGGAAAAATACCCGGTATGGGTAAGTGATGTTAACAGCATGAATATTGCAGAAACAAGAATTTAAATATATGTGGTTGGCAAATGTATACATGATGCATACATGTACAGGTTTCATATATATATGTTTTGCGTACCTATTATTTTGCGCGGAGGGAGAAAATGGTACCCTAGAGCACCTGGCATGGGACGAGGTGGCCATAGACTAACAGGTTGGCTCCATATTTATTGTGAGGTTTTGTTTATGTGATACACTTTGGCATGTGTTGATTTATAGCTTGCGAGCCTATGAGATTTGATTCTGATATTAAATTTATATGCAGATTTGCATAATAGTACATGGTGGCATGATACGTTTAACTTGGAATTAATCAAGTCTTAAATTGTGATACTTGTATACATCAGTCGAGTTCTGGAGTAATCTCTTTAGTTTCACCTTATTCTTGGTTCATGATAATTGTTTATTATCCTAGAACTTGCTGAGTCTTGTGGCTTATTTGATCTTCTTTGCCATTCCAGGTAAAGGGAAAGCTATTATTGGGGGCGAGTCTAGTGGGACTAGGGCCTAAGGATAGTGGTGTACGGGGACGGGTCCTAACTTGAAGATCCTGTTAGCATTTTGGTGAGACTTGAGATGAAATTAGTCTTATTTTGTTAGTTAACATTAGAGTCTCTTATCTATTTTGTATGGCCATTGAGCCCGAACTCTTGAGCTATTGGAAGTGTAATTGAAATTAAACCCAGTTTCCATTGCTAATGAATGAAATGAGTTGTTTGTTTAATTGTGGTTTGTTCTATATCATCTCTGTGATGATCTCCTTTCGAATATCCTATGCTAGTGGGAATATTCGATAGTAGGCCCTTACAATTTTGGTATCTGTAGGCACCTTAGGCAAATCCCACATTGGCCATGCAAAGGGGGGAGATCTGGGACCAGTTGTAAGGTCGCATGACGAGGACATCATGTGCTCAAGGAGGGGAGAATGTAATACCCCAAGAGCCCAGAGAAGGGTAGAATATATCAAGGATAGTGTAAGAAAGGAAATAATACCAGTCGGATACCTTTTGGGCTGAATGTAGGCAAGGAACTCTGGGGTTAAGCGTGCTTGAGCTGGGGAAGCTCAAGGATGGGTGATCCCCTGGGAAGTTCGTGTAGGTCCATTAAGGTAAGTTGTTATGGTCTTTCCTATCACTCGATGCGGGATGTTATAGGTGGTATCAGAGCCGACCCCCGAGCCTCTGAGCGCGGTGGTGGGGCAAACCTCAGCGAGGACGCTGAGTCCCTAGAGGGGGTGCTGTAGGCACCTTAGGCAAATCCTACATCGGCCATGCAAAGGGGGGAGATTTGGGACCAGTTGTAAGGTCGCATGACGAGGATGTCATGTGCTCAAGGAAGGGAGAATGTAATACCCCAAGAGCCCAGAGAAGGGTAGAATATATTGAGGATAGTATAAGAAAGGAAATAATACTAGCCGGATACCTTTTGGGCTGAATGTAGGCAAGGAACTCCGGGGTTAAGCGTGCTTGACCTAGGGAAGCTCAAGGATGGGTGACCCCCTGGGAAGTTCGTGTAGGCCCATCAGGGTAAGTTGTTCCGGTCTTTCCTATCGCTCGATACAGGATGTTATAAAGGAAGTTCGCCACAAGAGATTTTACAGCAAGGAAGTTTGCCTCAAAGAATTTTTCCATAAGGATGTTTACCTTAAGGATCTTGTCGCAAGGATATTTGCCTTAGGAATTTTCGCCACAGGGATCTTGTTAAAAGGATGTTTGCCTCAAGGAATTTTGCCACAAGGATGTTTGCCTTAAGGATCTTGCCGCAAGGATATTTGCTTCAAGAATTTTCCCCATAAGGATGTTTTCCTCAAGGAATTTTGTCGCAAGGATGTTTGCCTCAAGGAATTTTGCCACAAGAATGTTCGCCTCAAGGATTTTCCCCACAAGGATGTTCGCCTCAAGGATCTCACCGTAAGGATGTTCGCCTCAAAGATCTCATCGCAAGGGTGTCTGCCTTAAGGATTTTAGTAGCAAGGATGTTTTCCTTAGGGACCTTGCCACAAGAATGTTTGCCGTAAGAGAATTTTCCATAAGGATATTGCCCTGTTGATACTCGAAAATGGGTTAGAAGGCTCGCGGGAATCCTCGCCCGCGATAACCCTTCGATGCCTAAGTTAGTACCGAATGAAGATAATTGTTAACGAAAAACCATAAAAGTGTAGTCGATGTGTCAAATTTTAACAAATTCAAAGTCTTTTTCAATGTCCTGTAGCTGTGTATTCCCAAGGCTGCTAGGTGTTGACACGTGTTAGTTGTTGAGTGGGGGTCTTGGTTTTGCCAAGAAGAGGCCCTTGTTGCAAGGATCACCATGCCGCAAGGTGCTTGGCCTCAAGATCCTCCCTTGCAACACCTTCGCCCCTAAGCCGCAAGGCCTTCCCTTGCAACGTCTACCCTTACGGCATGCCCTTATGCTACAAGGCTTCGGTCGTAATTCTCTATGCCGTGAGGCCTTCTTTTTGTGCACCTTAGAGCATACTACCGTGAGATCCGTCTTGTTGCAAGTTATTTTCTCAATGGCTTGTATCTTACCCCAAGTTAATTTCTGAGAGTATCCTCCATTGAGCATCAATTCTTAGTAAATCGTAAATACATTTTTTCCTTACCCAAGGTTACATTTTACACACATTCGCTAATATCATTCCTTAGTCACAAGGTAACTTAATTTCCTTTGATTTTCTCAAACCACAAATTCCTTAAAGTCACAAATCATATCCAAAGTTACATTTAACATATATTTGACCAATAACATTCCTCAACTCACAACTGCCCAACTTACTAGTTGGCATTCCATTTCCTACTAAATTATAGGTTAACATGCCATAACATCATTTTCTAGGTAATATGCCAATACATGTGAATGGATAGATCTGGGGTCGATTAACAATCGTACAAATGCATCAAGGAGACATCGATGTACCTTGTACAACCGTTTGGTTGGCATCGGTATCATTTCCCATCAACTGGAACACACGACCCCGTTGTGGTTCTTGACCTCCTTGGTTCTTCCGGGATTGATTGACTTCTCTTCTATGTGGGCAGTCCCTAGAGAAATGGCCAACCTGATGGCATCTAAAACACCTAGGTCCTTTCAGACAATCTCGTGCGACGTGGTCTCTCATCCCACATGTGTAACACCCTTGGGTTCTTTCTTCACATGGTTTTCCAGGGTGAAATTTTTGACATTTGGGGCAGTTTCTTTCGGGTTTGAAATTTTGTCTTCGAACCCCAAGATCATGTCTTTTCCCAAGTTTTCTCTCATCGAGTTCCCAAGATTGCGTCCTCAGGCCATTCATACGGTGGAGGTTATTCTCCACAGTTAGGGCTTGTGTAACCACCTCCACATAAGTACGTGCTCCTAGAGAGCTCAATGCTAACTTGATCTCCAGCTTCATAGCCCCAAGGAACTTTTGTGCCTTGGCTTCCTCGTCCAAGTTGTAAACTAACATGTACTTGATCAGCCGAGTGAAACTATCTTCATACTGGGCCACAGTCATATTCCCAGTCTGCTTTAGGTCCATAAGTTGCCGGCCTTTCTCCAACTTTTTGCATAAGGGAAAATACTTAGCATAAAAGAGTTCTTTAAATTGTTCCCATGTAACACTTGACGTACCTTGTCCCTCAGGGTCCGAAAAATTTCTTTGCATAGTTTTCCACCAAAGGTCTGCCTCGTCCTGAAGCATGAAGGTGGCACAAGTAATCTTTTCCTCCTCACTACAACCAAGGAAATTAAAAATCTTTTCCATCTGCTCCAGCCAGTACTCACTCTCACTTGGGTCGGCTCCTGCTTTTCCTCAAAAGGTAGGGGGATTTAGCCGTTGGAACCTGTCAATGGCGTTAGGAGCTCAAGGAACAGTCTAACCCGTTAGCTGTGTTCCCTACATCAGGGTTATCACGCTCTCCATAATTCTCTCAATCCGATCAACGCGAGTTTCACTCTCTGGACTTCCTCCTTGGAGTGAACTTTCTTGGGGCATCTCCGATGTTTCCTCGTGTGAGTGTTGGGACCCCTCATCTTAGACGTCCCTACCAAGATGACTTGGGGTGCCTGTTTCAAAAATTACGCAACGTCAAGTATTCACCATCTAAAATAACCACACTTTAAAATCATGAGTTCAACCTGTAAACCTTAATAGTAAAATGATCTAGAAATAATCATATACCATCAACACAAGGTAACCTTTCCCTATCCATAAAACTTAAAGATTAATACCACTTAATACATATCAAAAACATCTTACATCAAAAGTAGCCACACGACCTATCCTGTCATCAAAGAATCTCAAGAATTAGTACATTTAAGTACCTTGTATCGCTATTTATCCTTATACATATGTATCTAACAAAAATTCGCCAATAAAATATTATCTAGACATTTATAAATCCAAATCACAAACCCAAAACATTCGTTAATTCTAACGAATCATAAACCAAAATGTCTTCAAAATCCGGTTAGTCTCCTAGAATTCCATCTAAAAGTTTCTTTTCCCTAGATACTTACAAGTCTTATTCCACAAAACAAATCAAACATCTCCCAACTTTCCACAAGCCATTCAAGATTTTTTTTTTTTTGGTAGGGGTTTAATTTCACCAAGTGACTAGAATACTTACTCGTACCAAGTCCTATCCTGTAAAACAATTAGGCATCTCCCAAACGATTATTACGTAGAAGAATCCTCGAGATTCCAAATTCATCAACTCCTGCAACCTAACCGTTAGTACAAGACTCTAATGAACCATATATGAGAACACTTCTAAAATCCAATTAGTCTCCCGAGACCTCAAATCCGTCAATTTCCTATAAACAATTGTTGATAAGAAATTCTAACAATCCTCAAATCAAAGTACTTACTCGTTGGACTTTACCATAGTCATTGAAACAACATCAACTGCCATGTAGCCCTCATGTCACCAAAGCCCCAAAGATTAGTAACATCAATTAAAACATCTCATTTTACTATTTTACCTTCAAGATCCCCAAATAACTATATAATCTATCCTCAAAGTTAGGCAACTCAAATCTAAATCAAAACAACAAAGCCACCATAACCTAAAATATCCTCGAAATTAATCATTCACACTTAAAAAAATCATATATTATAGCTCTGATAGCAACTGTAACACCCCGCTTTTCTAAATACACAATGATATGAAATATAAGCTAACATCACATACGGGCGTTATGGAAAACCTCACCAACGGAAGCACTTGTGTAATACCCTAAGACATCGTGAATAATAATCGTATTTTGGTATTTTAAGACCCTAGAGAAATTATTAGAACTTTAGTGTTTATCAGTAAATTTAATAAGGTAAATTATATATAAATTTGTTATATAGTTAAATTTATTTATGTTATAATTAAATTTATCATTGTTAAAATTCATTGTATATAAAGTATATAGCTTAATCATAGTTAAAAATACTAGAAATTATATAAATATATGTATTAAAATTGGGATTTTTATTCTGTTATATAAATCCGTATATATGTATATATGTAAATTATATATGATAAATTCGTATGTATACTATATATATATATATATATATAAAACCAAAAAATCAAAACAGGCATGATGGCCATGCTCTGGCCTGCCTACAACAAGCAATCAGAGATGAGGGGCGACATTAATGCCGCAATGGCTGACGGGATGGTCTTTCTAAGACACTGGGTGCCATAATAGGACAAGACACGTCGAGTTTTGGCTATAAATAGCCGAGTTCAAGCGAGGCCCTTCATCAGAATTTTTTACTTCAAAGATTGGGTGTTTGGGGCAGCGTTTGAGAGTTTGGTGAGCGGGGTTTTAGTCTTTGAGTCGTGGGCAAGGTTTCTAGAGCGTTTGGTGGCCAACAGAGTAGAGGAAGAGGGAAACCAAGCTCTCTGGAAAATCGTGACTTTGACGGAGCCAAGCTTCAACATGCAAATCGAGGTATTTTTAATTTTTTTTTTTTGAATTCTGAGGCAATATTCGAGATCAGGGGTCGGGTTTAGGGGGTAGAGAGCTCGTTTCGAAGCTCCTGAGGTGCGGCAATGTCGTTGGCGGCGAAGCAGTCACCGGAGAAAGACAAACCAGGTCGAGCGCGTGGCCGCACGCGCTAGGGTATGGGGAGGCGGCTCATGGCCTGCATGCGCGCGTCGAGTGGAAAAAGAAAAGAAAAGAAAAGAAGAAAAAATAAAAGAAATAGGAAAATTTTTGCAAAAATTTGAAAAAATTCAAGAAAATCTAGAATTTCGTTTATGCCTTATTTTGGGAAAATTTTCTAGAAAATGCTAAATTAATTATTTATTTAAGTGATTTTGTTATTATGGAAATAAAGAAAAATATGAAAAATTACAAGAAAATTCTAGAAGGCTAGGAGTACAAACTGGCACCATTACTTTACCAAGGGTGCCCCCATACATCCCGGCTTCGAAAGAGGTGCCGTAAAAATGGTAGGTAGTATGAAGGGAGCAGTTGACACCTACGATGAGTAAGACATTGCATACACACATGATAAATATATTTTGTACCCTTACTTAGATTTTTCATCATCTAATTTGGGTTTTGCCCCTAGAATATTTAACGTTCCAGTCGGGACTTGCAGTGATGGTACGGAAGTCGAAGATGTGTAACGACACGAGTCATCGAGAAATGAGCAAGTGTACCATGTTATGTTGTAGCATGAATATTTCAAGTATTATGTGTAGCAAGAATGTACGTTTTAAATTATCTTTATAAGTTTATGTATGGTGAGAACTTTGTAACAAGTACTATGTTTGGTTGTCTATGTATGTAAAAAATGCTATGATCAGGTTCAATTTCAGCTTCCGCTTTATAAGATTTTATTTATATCTGGTGTATAAATTATTTCACCGAGCATTAGATGGGTCTATGGGAATTTCGGAATGATGTAATTTAGCCAAAATAAATAAATAAATAAGTTCCGTAATTTCCTAAGACATAACACGCCCTGAGTAGGTGGGGTGTTACAACTTGGATCGAACCTGAAAGCTTAACCAAAGCTAAATAAAAGGGGTTTCCACTATTTTTCCTTTATATGTACAGCAAATGGATACAACTTTGAATAAACCCAAAAGACGCAACTCACTACTTCTAGTTACAACTGCAACACATTGCCTAAGCTAGCGAATAAACCCTTATCATGGCACCTTCCCCATACGACATTTAAAGTGCATTAAATTGAGATATTACCCACGCACACACATTGAAACCACAACCTTTAGAACGACTGTAGGACACTCACACACTTATTACAAGCTCGAGTATCCTAGCTGCTATTACAATATATCACTGGATTACATGGGTACATAATGAAATAAAAACCCAGAGTTAACCAAGCACCACCTCCTGCCCTTACACGCATTGGAACCTGTGTCACCAAGTACATCTCATATACTTGGAACGGTGAATATTCCAGGGGTATAAAACACCCGAGTTAGATAATGACATCTAAGTGAGTGATACAAGAAAGGAAACAGTGCATGTAGGTGTAATATATAGATATGCCATGAAATCTTCCCAACGATAGCCATGCTAGGGTGCTGTCATGAACCTCCTGGCCCCTTTACACGGGCACAAGATGGACATGCCAGAACGTAGCCATGATCGACCCACTCGGCCCTTTTACACAAGCACGAGATAGTCTCATGTGATAGCAGATGTTGGGTGTTGCCATGTTTGAACCTCTTGGCCCTCTAACACAAGCACGAGATAACCCTATTACATGAGCCCACGTGGTTAGCCCTCTTACATGGTCCCTGTGGTAGTTCACATATAACAAACCACCAACAAGCCACAGTCATCAAATAACATGATGTAAGACAAAGCATATGTAATATGAATAAGCCAAGGAAAAATGATATGCATGCCACGACTTAGTCCTGTTGCACGGACACAATTTTCCATGATGACCCATCAATAAACCACAACCACAAACTTCGTGATGTGTGCAAAAATAGGAAATATATGCTTGAAACAAAGGAAACATGAGACGTAAGCCACAACACATCCACAAATGAAACTAAGAATGATCAAGAGGAAGCATGCATAAGAACCACTCACAAGTAAAACCAAGGATGGTCAAGAAAAGCAAGAAGCATGCATGAACCACTCACAAATGAAACAAGAATGATCAAGAGGAAGCATGCACAAGAGCCACTCACCTTGACTATTTACCTAAGAAAGCACTGTTTACAACAAGCGAGAAACGTTTTCTCGTGGTTTTCTGATTGATTGGCATGAACTTCGAGAAAGACTCGTAAACTCTGGCGAGGCCCGTTTCCCTCGAATCTCTATCAATTTTCTTCTTCTTTTTTGTAGAAATCTCCCATCTTTCTCAAGAACATGACCTTCCCCTTTGTTTCCCTCAATTTGATATAGATTCTCCTCAAAATGTTTGGAATGGTTTGTGATTAACTTAGGCCCATATTTATAGAGTTTTCTAACCAACCACATGTCGCCACCTAGCGAGGTCTTCATGGGACTTCAAATCCTATCTCCAAGTGGCCAATAAATGCTTGCCACATGTCCTTTTGGAGACTTTTGCAAACTTGGAGACTAAGTAAGATCTTCTTGACCAATCACGCGATGCCACCTTAGGGGTCATTATGAGCCATCATGTGATCTTATCTTCCAAATGACCAATAGAAGCTTGCCATGTGTCATTGAGATTTATGCCTCCATACGTTTAATTAGATTTTCAACATTCCCATCATTACATCCCACATGGTAAATTGAATTTTCTACATTTCCCATAATTACACCTTTAACTAGTTAGCTGTGGACTCCATAAACACAAAAGCCAGCCTCCAATAACAAGCAAGCGACAACTCAATGGGAGGGAAAACCTGTTCCCTCAGAAGCCTCCAAACATGACGAAGAGCATAACTCTGAATAAACAGTCTGAATCGAAGAGTCGTTAGACGGGCCCACACAACGCACTGAATCAGATGAGCCAACTAAGAGGTAGATCTCTCTTGATCATGGAAGCACCTGTTATTACACTCCCTTCAGATGAAATACACCAAAGCATGAAGCACCAATCTGTTCAAGACCTGCCACACCATCTCGCAGCAGCCAAATCACACTAGTATCCTATCGACGCCAAGACCAATTGAATTTTTTTGATCTATGGAAGAATGTCAGCACTTCTCTAGAATAAAAGACACTAAAAAAAAGCTGACTATGTCTCTCCGCATTCATCCTGCAAAGGAAACATCTATTTGGAAAAGACAAAAAGGTTAATACGGTCAAGAGTAGAAAGAAGTTCTCGAATTGCTAACCACAAAATAAAAGATTGAGCTGGAATACACTCCGACGACCACACGAGCCTATGCCAAGGAACCCAGGGATGCTTTTCCTGAAGTCCTTAAAGCGCAGTCCTCACAGAAAAAACATCGTTCACAGCCGAGAGCCAAAAAAATCTCATCTGATGCTGAAAGCAAGGAAGGCTAGAAAGGTGATTCCTAATAAGATCGTAAATTAGACAGGGGAAAAGGACGGGCCAGTTCCAAGAGCCATTCTCATGAAATCAAAGACCTTGGTCAAGGTATGGATGCCTAATTACCGTGGCAATTGGCGAGAGAAACGATCAAATAAGCACACCCAAAGGGTGCTTAAGGGGGGGAGGGAGAAGATCTGAGACCAATTTAAGGTCACATGACGAGGACATCATGTGATCAAGGAGGGGGAGAATGTAATACCCCAAGAGCCATGGTCAGGTCTAAGAAGAATGACAAAGTGTTACATGCAAAAGGCATAAGAAACCTTCCACCATCTCATTGCAAGTGCCTCTTTTTCTTATACCCACTATTTCCAAATCCATAAGTATTAAAATTGTCATTAGTCTTTCTGTCAGTATTCATTAGTGTTTCCAAAATATTTTCACATATATGTTTTTTTTATGTGCATCACATCCAAATTATGTCTTAATTTCAATGTTTTCCAATAAGGCAATTAAAAGAATATACTTTTTTTTGTGTCCAACTCAACTCTTGTTCAACACATTTATGCTTTCCTGTATTAGATTGCTTTCCAAATATCACATCTAGAACATGAGCAAATTATCTTAATATATCATTTCTAGATAACTCTTCTAGTTTTGATTCATACTATGGCTTACCATTAAATCTTTTACTTTTTCTCCATGGATGTTTGTTTATCCAATTACTTACGATGATTCATGTAATATTATTTTTTCCCATTTTTAAAAGTAAGCGAGCATGTCTACTCATTGCAAACAAGACAAGCTAATTAACATTCCTCTGTACTCCACTCAGATAACATTTCGTAATGCAGAAAAATCATTTATGGTCTACAACAATGTGTAGTATGCAATTGGAACTTAATTAAAAAGATAGTAAATTAAAGTATTGGTTTAGTTAATCACTATCCTCTGATTTTGAACCCCTTGAATATATGAAGGCAGAATTTATTTTTGAGTTTTATCCAACTTCTATCCATCAAGTTAATCCTAATATTAAAGAACAAAAAAAAAAAAAATGAAATGAAACTTAAGCGATTCAATAACTGATAAAAAAATTACAACAAATTAATAAGAAGATAGTAAAATTAAAGTGATGCTTAGCTAATCACTATTCTCTCATTTCAGACCCCTTGAATGTATGCGGAGCAAAATTTATTTTTAGTTTTATCCAACTTCATAAACTTCTATCCATCAAGTTATTCTAATATTACAGAACAAAAAAAAAAAAAATGAAATGAAACTTAAGCAATTCAATAACTCATAATTTTGTTTTAGTAAATTAAAGTATTGGTTTAGTTAATCACTATTCTCTCATTTTTATTTTAGTCCTTATTTGTTGCCACCGAGCCATGATTCCAATGGATGCCTCCAATCGCAATGGTTCAATATCCAAAAAGGAGTTTTGATCTAACAATTGACTTTTTGTAAATCTAAAAATAAATTTTTTATAGTCAAAACTTGCATTTTTGGAAAAATGTCATTGACCACCATCCATGGCAGATTCCGACGATCGAAACTGACCATTAGATTAGCATTGGCTTAGTGATCCACATAACTGAAAATTAAAAGTGTCTAATGAACGGATTTCAGTAAATCTAAGTTTTTAATACCTACCCCTATTCTTGTGTGAATATACTAGAAAATTGAGAAAATCGTCGGAAACCTTACAGAAGGGGCCAAAGCCCATATGCCATAAATCTCGAAAGGAAAAAGAGGCGCATTTGAGGCAATGGTGGTTGCTGAGGTGGCATCGATCTATCAATGGTTGAACATGTGTGTTGTGATTGGAGCCAGTATCTTGTAAAGAAAGGAAACAATCAGAGGGAGAAAGATGTGCTAGTGGTTATCGTTATGTGTAGGTAAAGAGGAAGGGTCGGCCAATTGGGAACACATAATCAGTAGAGATGGTGATGAAGACTATAAAGGGAAGGGTTGAAGGCGCCAAATAGCAGTGATAAGTTAACGATGGAGGATTAATGGAAACACTGGTTTTTCTTTTTAATTGAATTGTGTAAAATAAATAGAAGTACATTACATAAACTCTTTTTAAAACTGACAAAAGGTAAGTTAATTCATGAGGGAAGTAGTCCATATCTCCCATATAATGTTTAAATTATTACAAGATAAAATATTATTTTTATATATATATTACTCTTTATACTATGAAAATTTGGATCATTTTGAGTTTTTATTGATATGTTGACACAAATTATGAAGTTTTTTGGTCTCATGGTGATTAATTTTTAGATTAGGAATTCAACTATTTTTATATTAATTACTTGGCTCCATACATCAATTTTTATATATTAAAAATTGTGTGCCTTTGAGTGATCTTAAGTTAAGATAATTATATTTCTTCTTTCTATTTTACATAGTTATAATATCTATTTCACTAATTTTTGTAGATCTAAAATTAATTTTTTTTATCAAAACTTGTGTTTTTGAAAAACATTACCGACCCATTGTTGACGGTGGATTTCGATAATCGGAACTAACCATCAGATTAGCGTTGGTTCAACGATCCACATATCCAAAAATCAAAATTAATTAGGGATTCAAACTATTTTAAATGACTATGATGACACAATCATCAGGTTTTTTGATCTTATGGTGATTAA